>NC_092634.1:7972582-8212582 GCF_039555335.1 Amphiura filiformis | reverse complement strand
TTCTCATTGGTTGATTCGCAATTAATAGGTTCCACGACAGGCCTGCGACTGGCCTCGACTGCGTATGACTGATCCACTACTGCACTTGATGTCACTGAAATATTGACAGTGGATTTGACATGCTCACCTTGTATGTCATTCGCTTCAATGGTTAAGGCACTAAAACTTTTCTTACGCACGCTGACTACGTTCATTAGCGCTATTTCCCTTAATTCAGCGGTAACGGGATCCATAATGGGATAAATGTGTCATTCAATCATGTCAATGAGTGGGAAAACTTTCAAAAATGAATAAAATACTTCCAAAGTTTTACTTGAGGGAAGTGCAGCTGATGATTATAAGCCCGTGATATTACTGTCCTATTCAATACTATGTAATATAGAAATAGGCCTACCGAGATTTTGAGCCCAACTTGAGCGGAATTGGTATAGGCATGGTGAGGAAATAGTCCGGATGTGATTACAAAAACTTGAAAGGATTTGGTTTCATAGTGCACTACTAAACTGTTTTTTTTTTTCTATCCTAAATGAAAAGGTAAAGATATATACGGGGATATATAGGCCTACAATTCAGAAACTAGGATTTGTTTTGTGTTGTGTTTTTTCTGCTTTTGGCACTGGCCCCAGGGGCGCAAACTGCCCATAACCCTTACAAAAATCTAAATTTGATGAATGCACATGAGGAAAATATAAATACATGTAGAAGAATTTCGTTTTATCATCGTAAGACAAAAAGTACACCAAAATCAAATAATATCAAAACGTTCCGGACTAGTTTCAAATCCTGTCAAGGAGGTGAGTTTTTCTTTTAATTACTTAGCAAGCTCAGAAGAACGAAAATCATATTGTGATCTAAATAACAAAAATT
This sequence comes from Amphiura filiformis, assembly GCF_039555335.1. NCBI lineage: Eukaryota > Metazoa > Echinodermata > Ophiuroidea > Amphilepidida > Amphiuridae > Amphiura > Amphiura filiformis. The sequence goes on along the minus strand of NC_092634.1, from coordinate 8,211,715 downwards.
ATACTGCATCCAACAACAGGGTCACGACAAAATCGGTCTGGGGAGATTTAGCCAAAAATTCACTTTTTTGGAATTGTTTGGTCAACTTGAATTTAAAAAATTAGGCCAATATCCAAAAACAATGCAAACGTGTTCCTTGGAATGGAATAGATTAACAAAAACCACCCAAGACAGATTTTTTTATTTTTTATATTGACCAATTTCGGAGTCATTCGCGTAGAAATACATATTTACAAATTGCGTATAAGAAGGAGCCTAAAGTGTACAAAATCGGTCAAGGGTTTCTTCCTTGTGGCACCCCAAATACGAGGTGAGTTGATTTCTGGAAATGTACAAAAAATTAATATGTACACCTCTGTGATCTGTTTCGTGTTAATAAATCGACGGAATGCATGGAGATGACAAAACCGAGTCACTTTTGTCATGACCATGTACAGTATATACAGGGTGTATCAAAATGATTGTTACCCATCAGTTTTCAGTGATTATGGACAAGACCACCACAACAAAATGCAACATAGGAGCTACCTTATTTATAGATAAATGTTATGAAAGGTCATAAAACAACAAATCATGGGTATTTCAAGAGCAAGTTGTATATTGAAGAACAGGCTTGTCAATAAACACCAAAAACTGATAGGTACGTCGTACCAAACATTTGATACAGCTAAACCAGGGAGGTAGACATAGGCCTACTAGTAAAATTGGCTGATTTTACACGATTTTCTTCAAAATTAGGGGTCGTTAAGAACGCTATAGGCCTACAATACTGTTTGTTCACAATCACATTTGTTCGCAGTTCTTAGTTACTAGCATCTTTCCTGACACTATCATCTTTCAAACTCTTAAGGTTGGTCTGAACCATGGAATTACAGAATTATGGGAAGTTTCGGGCCTCATAACTGCTAAATCGTTGGTCTAAAATATACATATTTATACAAAGTATAGGCCTACATATTTATACATATTTATATTTATGTATATATAAAGTATACATATTTAGAATGACAAAGACTTGATAGGTTCATCTGTGAGGTCAAATTTGGGCCAAAATGCTAATTTTTTGGCCCAAAATCCCAAAAAACGTTTTTTGGCCCACTACTTGTTCGTTAATCGTAATAAAAAAATCTTGGGCCATTTTTTTTATTTTATTAATTTTTAAAAACTAGATAAAAATATCTAGGAGCCGTTTTGTTTAATTTCGGACCAAATTTGACCTCACAGATGAACTTATCAAGTCTTTGCCATTCTAAATATATATAATTTGATATACTTTAGACCAACGATTTAGCAGTTATGAGGCCCGAAAGTTTCCATAATTCCAGGGTTCAGACCAACCTTAAAGCTCTTTCAAACTGTTATCAACCATAATAAACTTGAGCAGAACGGAACAGAAAAACAACGTTTACGGAACTAAATGAACGTTCTGAATCTTCTGATCATTATGAGCTTGCAAAAACAAAACAAAAAAAACGCCCTATTGAAATGTTGATCTCATTCGATTTTGATCTCGAAGATTTTAACGCAGGTGTTATCGGCGACTGCCAGTTTCTTCTCATCTTTGGATAGCGCCAAACCCCATGGTTGCGCTACATCGTTGATGTTGCAGCCAATATACATCCCATACTCAAGGTCATACTGGTAGACCCCTACTCGTCCCTGATAATTGGCGATGAAGACATTCCCATCCTTGCTACAGCAAATTCCAGTTGGATTCCAAGCTGCTCCATCAACCCCATCTGGAGGATTGAAGGTGATGAGGACTTTGCCGGTGCGATCTATGACGTGTACAGCTCTCTCTTCGTAGGAACTGATGATAATGTTATCAGTTGGTGTAGCAAAAATAAACCAAGGCTGTATTGGGACGTACATGCTGGTGATGTGCGTGCCATCTGGCTTCATGATACTGACGTACTTCTTCGTGACATTACCTACAATAAGATTGCCATCTTTGTCTAGGGCAAGTCCTTGGACTGTCGAGTTGTCGGCATCTGAGGCGACATTATCAGGAGACCGCGTACTGTAGCGATTTACGTATTTCCCGTCTCCTTGGTATTGCTTTACGTGTTGTGTATCCCCCGTGCCGAAAATGCGTCCGTTTGGATGAAGAACAACACACCATGGAGATGAATACTTGCCGCCACCGGTTGTGCCACAACCAGTATCGATCTTTGACGATAGCTGCCCTTTGTCTGAATACACGTGGTAGTAATATTCTGCAGCGCTATCAAAATTAGCGACCATAATGGAACCAGCCTCTGTACAGACGATACCTCGACCATTCACCAAATTGCCAAACTCTTTCACTTTGTTCATCTTCAATAAGGGAGGATCCAACTCAAGAAGTACATTCACCACCGGCAAATCAGGCTCGATCGTTCTAAACCTGACCATGCCCAGTTTCGGTGCGGGAGTTTCCAGTTTTTGCTCACTTAATTCCTTCAGCGAACTCGTGACACTGGCATACACAGCAGCGATCTCATACTCGGTTCCTTTCTGAGTGACATCTCTCGCGATCATTCTTGATGTGGAAAGCCGCGACCGGTCATTCTTCAGCTTCGTTAAGTTCTTCCGCAAGATTGCCCTTTTCTGTTCTTCATACTGCTGTAGCTTATCTGTGGATTCTGTGTACGTTTTCTCCAAATTCTCGAGGAATTGTTCTTTAATAGACTCTTTGGTCTCGTCGATAACATCCAGTGCTTCCGCGGAAGCCGCTTTCAGTTGCTGTTCTAGGTCTTCATTTAAAGCTATCAATTCGTCAACTTTGGTTGCCACCTGCGCTGACTCCGTCTCAAGCTCCAGAATCTTCTTACTTCTTTCAGCAGCAGCGTTGTCTAATTCAGCTTGTTTGTGGTCAGGATGACGATGGGCAATCACGGCGCATTTACTGCATATTGGAACGTCACACGTCTCACAGTAGAACATAAGGACCTCACCCTTGTGCTTCTGACATGTATTTTGATCTGGTAGAGATAGGGGTACCTTTTCCGACCGCAGTTCATCTAAGGTAAACAAGGGATGACGTTTGAGTGATCTCATTATTTTGTGCATGTTGGTGCACCTTTCACACAGGTAATCGTCACACACGAAGCATCGTGTTACTGCTTGCAGAGCGCGAAGATTTTCTGTACTATCTGAAGAACCTGAAATGAAAATAAATTAGTAGAGAGGAGCGTTAGGCCTCTATGAGTCGTTATTGATTAAGGATTGGGCGGTGAAATTAAGCGAGGGGGGGGGGGAGGTGCCCCAACTACCGGGACAAAGTTCACTGACATGTCCAAATGTTCAAGTTGTAATGTGAATCTTTCTTTAGCCCGGTTTAGGCCACAATTGTCCAAATTTGGGCCCATTTTAACCTGTAATTGCTAATTTCAGAGTAAGTAAGTAAGTAAGCAAGCAAGCAAGCAAGCAAGCAAAATCTTTAAAATTGTGTTACATAACGTACTTTCAGCTGCTGTTCCATCGCAGGCAGTGCATTGTATTCCAGCATCTTCATCAGCAAGCTTCTCTCGCATCAGCCTCTCATTTCTTTGCCTAGATACAAAGGCAATTACATCCAAATCAGAGACACCACCAGATGGGAGTTTGGTCCCAGTGCTGCATGTTGGACAACATAGAAATGTTACTCCTTTCCCCGCAGACTCAATATGTTGTTGTAAACACTTGAGACAGAAAGAGTGCAGGCAGGATAATGTTCTTGGATCTTGAAGTAACTTACGGCAAATGCCGCAATGGACGAGATCTTCATTTTCAACTGATGAATCTGTTGGAGTTATTGACGCTTCTGTTTCTGGCATCATTGATGCCGCCATTTTGAGAAAAAAAGCACAAAACCGTTATCAGCTTATATGTTGTATAGGGTATATCAACGATTGCTGTGTTATAAAAGAACTGAAACCCACAGAAGTCCAAAGGGTAACCAGATGGTAAAACTAACCAATCATGAAAGCGCTTGATATGGCATTTCATAAAGTATACACTGTAAAAATGGTGTCTTGGCAAAATGTTGCAAATAAACATGTCTAAAACAATAAGAAACATTAGTAAATATTTGGCTGAAGACACATGCCAAAACACATAGGTCAGATGAGACACATCTGAGACACGTCTTCAGCAAAGACGTGTCATGCCAGAAGACACACACTCTCAAGACATGTCTCAAAATAGAGACGTCTTACATTTGAGATATGTCTTGCATGTAGACATTTGTTTGCGAGACATGGCTTGCATAGTGACATTTCTTTGTGGGACATGTCTAGAGACGCAAATATGTGTTTTACCATACTTTCTGGAGACATGTCTCAAAACTGGCTTCATGGGACATGTCTTAGCCTGTGTCTTCAGCCAAATATTTTTAATGTTTTGTTTTTTATTGTTGAAGAAATTGGCAAGACATGTCTTAAAGAGAACGACAAGACACTATTTTACAGTGTAGCACCATATTTGGTATAGTTCAAAATGATTGCAATGTTGAGAAAGCCTCAACTGATATGTAGTGATAAACTTGATGACCTATCAATTTACTTTTAGCCGATAGTTAACTATATCTGATTGATCGTATCACTGCTTAAACATGTCAAACACGGTATTTCTGCAACCTTTAGAGGGGCTTTTGCGGGAGTTTTTTTTTAAGCATTGCTAAACAATAACCTGATGTCTTTAATGCCTTGATCCTGATGACATGATATGCCGACATTTAGAAATTGTTGTAATTTTAGTCCAATTTTGATCATTCTCCAAGATCTTGGAATAGAGTCAACCGGATTTTTATGTCAAATTAACTTCAGTAATGTATAAACAAGTGTTCTACTCGCTGTTAGACAAGAAATTTAATAGGCTATTTTATAACAATTAGTGGGTTTTTAGCGGGTCCGCCGTCGGACAAGTTTAGAACTGTCGTAAAAGCTATCCCACAAGCTATTTTATAAATTTATCTGAAAAGGGGGTAATGAGTTAAGCGGGATATTTTTTGCAATGATTGATAATCCGGGGATAGTAGTCTTAAATGACATTCTATACAGTATTCTCACAGGCTCAAAAATCTGTCTGAGTGAAGCAGATCCTAACTACATGTATTATAAATTCTGGAAATCCCTTTTTTTCTGTGTTAACAAGTTTTCGTCCAGACTTTGCAGATTGCACTCCCAGCAAACACAAAACATTTTCGACATAGTTTGCAAAAGGTTAGAAAAGGTTGCCAGAAAACGTTAAATGTCGGGTTATATAAATGGTATAAAACGTTTTCAAAACATTCAAAAACGTTTTTGATAACTTACTGCAAATATTCTAACATAATGTTATTTAAGGGTTGACAAAATATTTGGCAAAAATGTTTGCAAAAATATTTTACAATAACATTTTAAAAACATTTTAAAAATATTTTTGTAGTGTGTTTTCATACAAAACATTTTAAAACATTTTCATGGTCTTTACATAACCCGACATTTAATGTTATTAAAACGTTTTTACCAAAACCAAAATATAACCTGGTAAAAAAGTTTTTTTGTTTGCTGGGCTGTCTTGTTTAGGTCAGATGCTCCAGATGGTTATGAAGCTCGGCTGTATTGTGGTATTTATACAGACGTAAAATAAAGGAGAATTAATACGACCGATTTTCATCTCTAGGACCCAATTTGGTGGTATAAAATATTCGGTTAAAAACAAAATGTGTTTCTATTACTCAGTTTCGGATGATAAAGGGATTCACATTATGAACTTTCTTGTGACAGGGGAGGCTCTCAATTAGATCATTCACCTTAATATGTTTAATTAGTTGCAGGGTAAAGAATTATTGCACTTTGGAATTTATATAATGATACCAATAGCACGTAATTCACATTATAAATCTTTGAACTTCGGTGGATAATGAAGTGATTAAAATCACCCCACCATAAAATTGTAGCGTAGTGCAATTCGGAGTGGTTATGAGGGCGAGTGTTTGCTGGGGTATTTGCTCGTATAAATATTTCCAAAATGTGGTCCCTCGATTGGAACAGAACATAGAGATGAGCACTCTCTTAAGAACCCCTTGCATGATCGTTAAAATTCCCCCGATTTATTATCCTCTATAAATGAGAAAGGTCAATTAGCATTAAAATGATGAGTAAATCTAGTTACTAGCTGAAAGCTTAGAAGCCCGGGGGGCACTTCCATGACAGATATGCATCATGTGCCTCGGGATAGACCCCCTTTTTCAAACCGGCTTGTACCCAATGACCCCCTTTTTTGTTCTCTTCCAGAAATAATGAGACTTTTCACATTTCCAAGGTGGCCAAGTTGTTTTTACGTTGTTTGGCACTTATTTATGTGTACTTAATGATACTCTTTTGGCAATCCTGTACTCAATGACTCCCATTTTACTTTTTGTTATCCCAATGACCATCCTTTTTTCAAAGTTTCATACCGAATTACCCCATTTTTATTCAGGTTGTGTACTGAATGACCCCATATTTTTGTAATTGTACATTTGACCTGAATGCCCCCTACTTTTAACATGGCCGAGGCACATCCCTGCCATTTCAGATAGGGAGTGCCTCCCCCGGCTTAGAAGACGCTTCTTTTTAATGTTGTCCCAATTCACAGAGGTGTAACATTTAGTCCTGGACTAAAATTAAGATATTTCTTTAAACCACACCTTCCAATTTCATTGTGATGTTAGGGAGTGCCACCTATTAATATCAAAACAAATTGTCTCATGGATTGGAAATGACACCCGTTATATCAAGGATTAGGATCTCATTATAAAACCCATATACCATGCCTCTTGTATCTCAGCTTTATTTGTATCAACAATTGAATGCAAACACCGCCATTCTTGAAAAAGTGACTATTCGATATGATTCTAAGTGCATATTTTGAAGTTTGAAAATCTTTTCAAAATATTTTTCACAAATAGGGGGCCTATTTGGCCATGCTAAGATACCGTAATTTGTGTAAGGAAGTATTAGAGTACAATATAGTGAGTACATTATTAGCTCGGGAACAAGGTGTTTAAATTGGTTTATTACTCCAACACCTCTGGATGTATTCTTTGAAATTTCCATCATCAATTGTTACTCCTCCGTGGACTTATTCATCCTTTCCAGAATTGCATTTTCCAGTATGAAATAATTGGTAACATTGTACGTGATGTTCTATGATTTATACCAAGCACCATATAATTATAATAATAATAATATAATTAATAGTCTTGCTTGCATTCACTGATAGCTTATTATTAACCTCTTTTAATTCAAATTTAAAAGATCATATTTATGTAAGTTATAGCAGTATGTCATCGACAAACAAGGCGAATTTTAGAATGGTGGAAGTGTTTGTGATGTCATTAACATACATAATGAATAATAATGGGCCTAGGGTGGAGCCTTGCGGTACTCCACATATTATATCATTATACTGAGATTTACAAGAATTGTAATACACATACTGTTTTCTGTTATATAATAATGTAATCTTTAAACCGTTTTAAAACGTTTCCTCTAAACCCATAATGTTCCAACTTATGTAATAAAAGCTGTGATCGATAGTGTCAAATGCTTTTGACAAGTCTAGTGTCATCCAATGTCGATCGTTCAATATTAGCATCACCGTGAGTAGAGTTTTTAAAAGAAAATATCCGAATTCAAAAGTGACGGGAAATTGTATTGGTTTGAAGGTAAATGGCGGCTTTTCCATGGCACAATGCTTGCGTAATAACCATTGATCGACATAAATTGCAACTTTTAATTCGGGGTAATTTTCTTTTAAAAACTCTTCTCACGGTGTTGCTAATATTGAACGACATTAGACGATTGGGTTATCAAAATGCGTGTAGATAAAATATCGTCCTTTTTATGATAAATTATTCAAATAATTGTGAATACGAGTAATTGTTCTGAAGCTATAGACGTGTTTATAACGGCTGAGTTTACTTTTGTTAGTACATACCACCAGTCCAGATTCTCTACCTTATGGCAATGTTCTGAAAATAAATTCATGCTCGCTATCTCAGGTTTTCTCCGGGATCTCTACTTTTCTCCTGCTTTCAAAATGTGATTAGTTGTTTGGTTATCAAAAACTTCCTTAGTTGGTGAGCGGCTCAGATAATTGGTGGGTTTTATTATTTGAGAGCGGATATAGGTTTGCACTGGGTTCGGTTGCACCGGCCTAGTTGATGCAATCTGATTCTGATGATTCACCCGTGGCAGTGAAATTACAGCGCTTTGAATCCCCTGGAAAAAATGCGCTATATAAATCCAAAATTTATTTATTTATTTACTTTATTAATATTAAGATGTACATATTGTTTCAGTTTTAGTCAACAAGTGGCATGGGAATTACCATCAGCATGATCAGTAGCGCATGCAGGGCTGTCAACTCTCTCGCTCGCATTCGGTGCCGAGTCTCGCAAATTTTAACGCATTTGGGCACTTTAAAATCTCACACATCGTCAAAATCATAGTTCAAGAAAATGATTTGTATCCTTACACCTCCTCCCCCCCCCACACACACACACCCAACACCATACCCCATACACCCATACATACATTAGTACTTTTTAGATTGTCGAGCGCCCTGGTGAAACAAATCAGGGGTAAACCATAGAAGGGCTATGGGTCAACAATTAACAATTTTAGTCGGCAAACAATATTTTCGACCCCGGTACTCCCCTGTTCGACGATATTCCACGCCAAGCAATTCCGAAAGGTTGATAGCCCTGCCCTGCGTAGGTTTTGTTGCTCTATATAGTTTTATTAGTTTATAACATTTTGCATTTCGTGTTACGTAAAAGGATTGGATTTGATGCGAGATCTGCGAGATGTCGAGTTATAAAGGTAACTGCCGTGAAGACTGAAGAGCCGCTACAGTTCATTAGCTTTCATTGACATCTTTCCTAGCTTTTCCTCACACTGATGACATCTTGCAAACTCTTTCAAGCCTTTCATTTTATGCTACAAGCATGACAAGCGAATAACATTCAGAGTTACGAACATAATAGTATTCTGAGTGAGTTCAAGCTTCTTTCAAAATTGGAATATAACTAACCCAATCTCATTTTAGGATATTAAAAACTTTCTGAATAACGAACTTTCAGAATAATGAAACAGTCATGGTATGTAGATGTTCAGAATAACAAGCCCCCGGGGGGCACTCACATGTTAAGGTGGTACGGGTATGTGCGGCGGTCAAGGGTCCCTTTTTCAGGCTCTCCGGCAGTTCCTTAAGCCCCACATTTGGATCTGCTCCAGTTCTTTGAGCCTCAAAGTCTGACAATTGGAGCTCTTTAAGCTCAAATTTGGGAAAAATTGAGAAATTTTTAGCTCAACAGCCTATAATTTGGCCCTAATTTCAGTTCTTCAAGCCCCTATTTTGCCCGAAAATCAGTTCTTAGTTCCCAAAATTCGGCGCTCCGCGCCGCACACCCCTACCAAAATTTAGGTTGAGTGCCCCCCCCCCGGGAACAAGCCTTCATCACGGTGCAGTAAAGTAACGTGTTAAACCATCCATGGTTGAACGAAAATCTGGGTCTGGGTCGGTGAGCCTGCAAAATTACGATCGAAATGTTGATTCAGTCGATATTGATCTCGAAGATTTTAACGCGCGTGTTATCGACAACTGCCAGTTTCTTCTCATCTTTAGATAGCGCTAAACCCCATGGTTGTGTTACGTCGTTTGTGTTGCAGCCAATATACCATACATCGTCAGGTGTTACTTGGTATTGGTAGATTCCTACTTTCCCCACATAATTGGCGACAAAGACGTCTCCCTTCTTACTACTGCATACGCCAGTTGGATACCATAACTTTTGGGGAATTTCGTCTGGAGGGTCAAGAGTGAACAGTACTTTTCCGGTTCGATCTATAACGTGTACAGCTCTCTCTTCATCATAGGAACTAATGATAATGTTATCCAATGGTGTAGCAGAAATAAAGCAAGGCTGTATGGGGACATACATGCTGGTGATGCTGGTGATGTAATTGCAATCTGGCTTCATGATACTGACGTACTTCTTCGTGACGTTACCTACAATCAGATTGCCATCTTTGTCTAGGGCAAGTCCTTGGACCGTAGAGTCGTCGGCATCAGAGGCGACGTTATCGGGAGACCACGTACTGTACCGAATTACGTATGTCCCATCTTCGTTATATTCCTTTACGTATTGCGGTTTCCCCGTTCCGAAAATGTGGCCGTTTGGATGGAGTACAACACACCATGGATATGACTCCCGACCGCCACCAGTTGCGCGAAACCCAGTATCGATCGTTGACTTTAACTCCCCTTCGTCTGAATACACGTGGTAGTGATATTCTGACCAGCCATTATAATTAGCAACAATATATGACCCAGTTTCTGTCCAAAAGATTCCTCGACCATTCTTCAAGTTTCCAAATTCTTTCACTTTGTTCATCTTCATTAACGGTGGATCCATAAACTCAGTCGCAAAAAGCCGTGTATTTATCACCGGTGTTCCAGTTTCAATCCTTCTAAATATTACTCTACTAAGCTTCGTCAAGGGAGTTTCCAGTTTTTGCACACTTAATTCCTTCAACGAATGAGTTACATCTGCATATACAGCTGCAATTTCATACTCGGATCCTTTTTGAGTGACATCTCTCGCGATCATTCTTGATGTGGAAAGCCGCGCCCGGTCATTCTTCAGCTTAGTTAAGTTCTTTCTCAAGATTTCTCTTTTCTGGTCTTCATACTGATTTAGCTTATCTATGGATTCTTTGTACGTTTTCTCCAAATTCTCGAGGAACTGTGATTTAATCTTGTCGATACCACATAGTGCTTTAGCGGAAGCCGCTGTCAGTTTCTGTTCTAGTTCGTCATTCAAAGCAATTAATTCGTCAACTTTGATTGCAACCTGCGATGACTCCCTTTCAAGCTCCAGAATCGTCTTACTTAGCCTTTCAGCAGCAGCATTGTCTAATTCAGCTTGTTTGTGTTCAGGATGACGATGGGCAATCACGGCGCATTTACTGCACATTGGAACGTCACACGTCTCACAGTAGAACATGAGGATTTCATCCTTGTGCTTCTTACAGGTATTCTGGTTTAGCAAAGATAAGGGTACTTTTCCTGATCGAAGCTCATCAAATGTAAACAACTGGTGATGTTTTGCAAGTTTGAAGGTCTTATGCATTTTGGTGCAACTTTCGCAGAGATATTCGTCACATTCGAAACAGCGTGTTACAGCTTCATTTAACCGACCAGATGAGCCTGGAAAGAAAAGAAGTGAAAATAGAATTGTTATCACATAATCTCTCGGCCTTACACATTTAATTTTCTCCTTCCATCAGGCCCGGTACACCCCCCCCCCACACCGACATCGCCTGGCTAATAATTATTTGGTGCAGCAGAGACACTAAAATGAATACACGGGATCGATACACGTGAATTGCTATGCACGATTTTGATATCAGACGAAAATCTTCGGATACTGGGTTAAAAAGGGGTTAAAAAATGATGAATATCTCCCGCAAATGATTTTTTCTCAAGAAACCAGATGTGGTCTCATACACTTGAAAATACGTGTTGAACAGATATGATAGTCGTTAGCGTGCGCTTTGATAATTGGCCGTGCGCTTTGAACTCAAAATCTGATGAACTACAGCGCGCAGCAGGCTATAGCTGCACTCACTACTCAGTGGAGCAGTATAACCATTGACCGCAAAGTCGTATACAAGCTTACTCACACAGCGAGAAATCAATTACCCCGGTTATTGTCAGTAGCCTTAGTCAGGTCACTTCGCTAATTATGCATCTCGTAAGGTCCGAATAAAATGGCCATGGGTGGCTGTGGATTCAACCTACCATGGCGATTTCTACCATGAAGATATCGGAGCGATGTCACCGTGCCCCCCCCACAATAGGATGTCTCGCGCTACGCCACTGCTGCTAATTAGAGAGCTTGCGAAATGACGTTACGTTAACTTTAACTTTAACTTCTAGAGGATTATAGAGGATTATGTATTCATTATTCAAACCCATCTTGGTTTTGAATACATAATCCTCTATAATCCTCTAGAAGTTAAAGTTAAAGTTAACGTAACGTCATTTCGCAAGCTCTCTATTGTCTCGTTGTAACCCGTACGAAACGAAACAAAACTCGGGGAGCTGATCCTGGCTGCGAAGGTTGTGGAATGTCTAGGGTGTGCGCTTTTTAGCTGCAAGTCCATGTGTTGTTGGTTTATGGGATGATATGGGGCCTAGTGGTCAGCGTCAATCTGTTAAGTGTCCTGAGGTTTGTGGATCAATGTCTAGCACTTGTGCCTGTGCGAGTGAACTATAGGCCTAAATCACTTTTTTAAATAGCGGAATTAGAAGTTAATATGGCTATATACATGTATATATTACCAAGATAAGCTTCAGCATATCCTACTCTTGTTGCTTGTTCATTTTCTTGGCTCTACATCTTGGCTCTCCTTTCGCTGATTCATAACTTTGTCTACTGATTGTCATCTACGTAAATTGGTCGTCTTGTAATCCCGGCTTGTAATACTTACTTGCATCGCCAGTTTCCTCACAATTCGTGCACATTATCTTAGCATCTTCATCTGCAAGCTTGTCTCGAACCTGTCTCTCATTTCTTTGCCTAGAAACAAAGGCAATTACACCCAAATCAGCGACACCGCCAGACGAGAGTTTGGTCTCCGTGCTGCATGTTGGACAAGATAGCGATGTCACTCCTTTCTCCGCATACTCAATATGTTGTTGTAAACACTTGAGACAGAAAGAGTGCAAGCAGGACAATGATCGTGGATCTTGAAGTAGTTTACGACAACTACCGCAATGGACAAGATCTGCTGGTTCGACAGATGAATCCGAAGTGGTTATCGATGCTTCTTTTCTGCCATCATTGACGCTGCCATTTCAATTGAGAGATGAGAGAAAAAAATCTACATCAATGGCCGCTGTACGTGTTATAACTGAAAGATAAATGATGGGCGATGCCTAACCAATGAAGTCCAAAGGGTGAAAACCCGGGGTAAATTATAGCCAATCATGAAAGCGCTTGATAGTGACATTTTCACCCGAATCAAAAGTAAGATAAAGTAGCCCAATATTTGATAGTTCGAAATCATATCATCCAAACGTGATTGCTATGTTACGAAAGCCTAAATCCCGGGCTTAAATAATATATAGCGATAAACTTGATGACCTATATATTTACTTTTGGTTGGTAATTATAGCAGGGATATGAGACAAGTTATAATATTGATACAGCAATGCTCAAACACGTGTAGCCCAGGGCGTGTAGCATTTATATCTAGTGCTGCAACTTTTAATGCAAAACAATAACATGCATCTGGGTGCCTGTCATGATGCTATGAGCTGATATATCAACATATCCCAGCAAACACAAAAACGTTTTAAATAAGTTATATCTTGGCTTTTGGTTTAGGTAAAAACGTTTTAATAACATTAAAATGTCGGGTTATATAAAGTCATGAAAACGTTTTAAAAGGCTGTGTATGAAAACACACTACAACAATATTTTTAAAATGTTTTCAAAATGTTATTGTAAACTATTTTTGCAAACATTTTTTGCCAAATATTTTGTCAACACTTAAATAACATTATGATAAAATATTGCACCCAGCAAACACAGAAATGTTCTTAAAATGTTTTTTCAAAACGTTTTAATAACATTTAAATGTCGGGTTATATAAAGGTCATGAAAACGTTTTTAAAACGTTATTGCAAATATTTTGGGCAAGCATTTTTCGCAAAATATTTTTTCAACCCCAAAATAACATTCTGTTTAGATTGTTTTGTATCAAGTTTTCAAAAATGTTTTTGGAATATTATTAAAACGTTTTTATACCCTTTATATAACCCGACATTTAAACGTTTTCTGTCAAACATTTTGACTTTACTGGGCAGTAGATTATCAAAAAATGTTTCTTAATGTTACGAAAATGTTTTATACCCTTAATATACCCTTTATATAACCCGACATTTAAACGTTTTCTAACAACCTTTTATAACCTTTTGCGAATGAGGTCGAAAACGTTTTGTGTTTGCTTGGATTTTAGGAAATTGTAGTGAGTCAAGTCACAGTGCTTGGTGGGGTCTTTGGCAGAAATCGTGTCAAGTGCTGACGCATTGACCCTTTTTGAGTGTAACGTATGCCGAATATTAAGTTGATGCTGTTTTTCATTCGCTGATTTTGTTGAGCTTCGTGAACAAAACATGAAGCAAGAAAATTTGTGGCTCTCAGAATAGAGCAACCTTTGTCATGTTTGACAGTCTTTTTACCGCTTCTTAAGAAGCTCCTCTGGCTGTCAGCCACCAATCCACTCTTTGATGTCATGCATCCATCTGCTGATATTCTTCATCGGCCTTCAACCATCCCTAGTTATATTGGTCTATCACCAGCAAATGTTAAAAAATCTCCTTCATTCATTGTCAGCTAGAAGAAACTTCGAAGACTATCCTGTTCCGAAATTTATATTTCGTTCTGCTTTAATGTAAACCATGTTGCCAATTTAGCAAACATGCTTGCTTGTGTATAGAAGGCAAACTGTGAACTATCTTCCCTCATTTTGAAACTGATAATTAAACAGCGGGTGTGGTTCTCCAAAAATGGTATAATCGGTATAATCTAAGACTGAAATAACAAGAATTTGTCTTTAAAAAGACAAAGTTCACGGATCAGGTGTATAGTACTCTACTATGGTCTAACTTTCAGTATTATTATACTAACCCACGGATAATAACCTACTCTGCACTGATTTATATAACAATAAATAAGTGATTTGAGGGATAAATGATACTTGCATCTTGACTCTGGAAAATAATTTTCAAAAAACCTCATTTTGCATAAATTAGGTTTTTAAGCCACCTACAATGTACAGGAAACAAACTTACGAGCAAGGTTTTTACATAGATTAAACTTTATTTCTCCGAAACAAACTTACATCAAAATGCCCACTGTACACACTGTATCAAAATGATTGGTACCTGTCTGCTTTGATGTTCATTGAAACTCCCGGTCTACTTCTTCCAATTGCAACATTGGATCTACTAAAAATAACCAGAATGTATGGTTTGATGACCTCTTATGACATTAATCGGTAGATTAGGTGGATCTTATGTTACATTTTGGGATTGCAGTCTTGTCCATAATCACTGAAAACTGATGGGTACCAATTATTTTGATACACCCTGTATCAGCCCATCAGATGCTATTTCCCATTCGACACCCCATTCCTTTTTAAAAGAAGTATTATTTGGAAGCAAATTGCCTAATGTGTTTCAGGAACACTGCATGTTGGTAACATCTCAAATTATTTGGTTGAATAGTTTCCTATACAGATGCTAGATGCCTAAATCACTAAAGTAAACACATTACACTACATGGTTTTGCTAGTTTTTGTCAGGGATATCTCATATCCCAGCCTTACCTTTGTGCGCTGTAGTTATATTCTGAAGTAAATTGCCTATTGCAGCTTGCTGAATAGGTTTCTATACAGATGATGCCTTATCACTAAATAAATAAAATTATAGCTTAACCAATCAGTTATGTGTATTGTCAGCATGTGATTGCTATAAGCCAATTGGAAACATGTTTAATAAAAAAGGCTAAAAATTTCCTACTCTGAGCAGTCTCACTGAAGATTAATTGTGCTAAATTGTCCTTGTCATGGGAAGCAGGATTAGATAAAGGCATACAAACGAGGGTATGAGATATTAGGAAATATTTCCTAGCCTCTTAACCACAGGGTTGGTGGGTTACAAGAGCTATTCAAGACACATGGTGTGTAAGGGATAAACTGTGCATATGAGATGTGGGTGCAAATGGTTTCAATGTTCACTGGCGTGAACAAAAATATCACCCACCTTAAACATGCTTAACCATGTTAACACAGAGTACATAATAACATAATGATTGCCCTTTGGAATTTACATATGATACAATCAATAGCAAATGTAGTATGTCAATATTATTGTAAAGTGAACTTCAAGTCCATGGAAGCCCTGGATAAAGCTGTGGTGGCAGAATATGAATTACTCTACACCACCACCATGCAGTGTAATGCAATTCGGGTGCGAAGGGTGGATGTCTTTGAATTTAGTTGGGTTCTCGCGAAACAAGTGGTTTCAAAATGGACCCCCTCTAGAAACAGAACAGCGAGAGATGAGCTCCCTTATGAATGCTTTGCAGAACAATTGAAAGTAACCCAATTTCTTACCCTTAAAACGTCACATTTGCTGATATTATTTGTGACATTTAGTGGGTATCACAACAAAAAATCAAGGTGGGTGGGGTGTCCTTATTATATACGTTTGTTTTAGTACTGTATTATAATAAAATTACTCCGATGTGAATTTAGTATGTAGTATCTCCTGTCATTTTAATATAAAATAATGCATGCCCTTGTCCTTTAAAATTGCTTCTGCAGCCTGCTGCAGGTTCAGACATTCAAATGTATTGCTTTCCAGGGTTGCTTTGGCCCTTTGTTCTAAGTCTAAGTTCACAAAAATATCCAAACTCTTACATGATCCCAAGTTCACAAAAGTTTCTGAGCTTTTTTCAACAGATATTAATATAATTCGACATCCTTTAGAGAAATTGACCCTCTCCAGAACTAACTTGATTGGTCAAATGACAGGTGGATGGAAGTAGATATGCAACTGATTACTATCTTCAGCAGATAGCAACTGATTACTATCTTCAGTAGATAGCAATTGATTACTATCTTCAGTAGATAGCATCTAATTACTATCTTCAGTAGATAGCAATTGATTACTATCTTCAGTAGATAGCAATTGATTACTATCTTCAGTAGATAGCATATAATTACTATCTTCAGTAGATAGCAACTGATTACTATCTTCAGTAGATAGCAACTGATTACTATCTTCAGTAGATAGCATCTAATTACTATCTTCAGTAGATAGCAACTGATTACTATCTTCAGTACATAGCAACTGATTACTATCTTCAGTAGATAGCAACTGATTACTATCTTCAGTAGATAGCAATTGATTACTATCTTCAGTAGATAGCATCTAATTACTATCTTCAGTAGATAGCAACTGATTACTATCTTCAGTAGATAGCAACTGATTACTATCTTCAGTAGATAGCATCTAATTACTATCTTCAGTAGATAGCAACTGATTACTATCTTCAGTAGATAGCAACTGATTACTATCTTCAGTAGATAGCAACTGATTACTATCTTCAGTAGATAGCATCTAATTACTATCTTCAGTAGATAGCAACTGATTACTATCTTCAGTAGATAGCAACTGATTACTATCTTCAGTAGATAGCAACTGATTACTATCTTCAGTAGATAGCAACTGATTACTATCTTCAGTAGATAGCAACTAATTACTATCTTCAGTAGATAGCAACTGATTACTATCTTCAGTAGATAGCAACTGATTGCTATCTTCAGTAGATAGCAACTGATTACTATCTTCAGTAGATAGCAACTGATTACTATCTTCAGTAGATAGCAATTGATTACTATCTTTAGTAGAGAACAATTGATTACAATCTTCAGTAGATAGCAACTGATTATCTTCAGTAGATAGCAACTGATTACTATAGTAGGTAGCAACTGATTATAATCTGCAGTAGATAGCAATTGATTACTTTCTTCAGTAGATAGCAAAACGAACGGCTCTTTTCAGAGCTATCTTTAGCAAATAGCAACTGATAGAGTGTATGAAATCTGATTAATATCATCAGTAGATAGCAACTGTTTACTACAGTAGATAGCAACCAATGACTATATTCAGGCATCAGTAGATAGTAACTGATTACTTTATTCAGTAGAGAGCAAATGTTTACGTTCTTCCGTATATAGCAGCTCATTACTATCTTCGGTAGATAGCATCTGAATACTTTCGTCAGTAGATAACAACTGATTATTATCTTGAGTCGATAGCATCTGATACTATCTTCAGTAGATATCAACTGATTACTATCTTCAGTAGAGAACAATTGATTACAATCTTCAGTAGATAGGAGCTGATTACAATCTTCAGTAGATAGCAACTGATTACTATCTTCAGTAGATAGCAACTGATTACTATCTTCAGTAGATAGCAATTGATTACTTTCTTCAGTAGAGAACAATTGATTACAATCTTCAGTAGATAGCAACTGATTACTATCTTCAGTATATCGCAACTGATTACTATCTTCAGTAGATAGCAACTGATTACTATCTTCAGTAGATAGCAACTGATTACTATCTTCAGTAGATAGCAACTGTTTACGATCTTCCGTAGATAGCAAATCATTACTATCTTCGTTAGATAGCATCTGAATACTTTCGTCAGTAGATAACAACTGATTATTATCTTGAGTCGATAGCATCTGATACTATCTTCAGTAGATATCAACTGATTACTATCTTCAGTAGAGAACAATTGATTACAATCTTCAGTAGATAGGAGCTGATTACAATCTTCAGTAGATAGCAACTGATTACTATCTTCAGTAGATAGCAACTGATTACTATCTTCAGTAGATAGCAATTGATTACTTTCTTCAGTAGAGAACAATTGATTACAATCTTCAGTAGATAGCAACTGATTACTATCTTAAGTAGATAGCAACTGATTACTATCTTCAGTAGATAGCAATTGATTACTTTCTTCAGTAGAGAATTGATTACAATCTTCAGTAGATAGCAACTGATTACTATCTTCAGTATATCGCAACTGATTACTATCTTCAGTAGATAGCAACTGATTACTATCTTCAGTAGATAGCAACTGATTACTATCTTCAGTAGATAGCAACTGATTACTATCTTCAGTAGATAGCAACTGATTACTATCTTCAGTAGATATCAACTGATTACTATCTTCAGTAAATAGCAACTGATTACTATCTTCAGTAGATATCAACTGATTACTATTTTCAGTAGATTGCAATTGATTACTATCTTCATTAGATAGCAACTGATTACTATCTTCAGTAGATAGCAGTTGACTACTAACTTCAGTAGATAGCATCTGATTACTATCTTCAGTAGATTTATTACTATCTTCAGTAGATAGCAATTGATTACTATCTTCAGTAGATAGCAATTGATTACTATCTTTAGTAGATAACAATTGATTACTATCTTCAGTAGATAGCAACTGATTACTATCTTCAGTACATAGCAACTGATTATTATCTTCAGTTGATAGCAACTGATTACTATCTTCAGTAGATAGCATCTGAATAATCTCTTCAGTAGATAGCAACTAGTTACTACCTTCAGTAGATAGCAACTGATTACAATCTTCAGTAGATAGCAATTGATTACTATCTTCAGTAGATAGCAACTGATAACGATCTTGAGAAGATAGCAACAGATTGCTATCTTCAGTAAATGGGCCTCAAGGAAGAACGGATGATTAATTGTTATACCCTTTTTCATACACTCTTAGATAGCGAGAACCAATCATCTTGGAGCAAGCGTTGGAAAACTCCAAACCATGCATTGATTGTGTAATGTGTATATATGCACGCATGCACACTTCATGAACTATGTGCAGTACTTTCGGAAATGTTCATTTTCTTGCGGGTTGATGCATTTACATTTGCTTGTATTTTCCAACACTTTTCGTGGTAATTTTGTTATAAAAACAGCAAAAATCACTTTGTTTTTTCTTCTTGTGACTCGTGCATTAGACACATCAACATCAGCGTGTGTGCATTATATGTTGTCTAATTTCTCTCCCAACAAGTAATATGCGTTCATTATCCTATCTATAATAAATTACTGAGTTTGGCGACTTGGTAAGGCTAAAAACTTCCACGTTTTACATTATTTCGGAAAACGGATTTTTGCGTTGCGTAGAGTAAAGTTGTCCGCACCCCAATAAAACGTCCAATTTTGTTTTTGTTTACGTTAAGGGTGTCAAATTATGTTAATTAGTTTCAAAGCCACTAGCAGAGCACCTGCATACTAAAACCTGTTGACATAGCCTGAATTAGGCCTTCTATCCTGTCATCGGTGTGAGGATATTATGCCTGTAGTCTCAACTATTACATGACACAGTAGAAGTATGCCTGTAGTCTCAATTATTACATGACACAGTAGAAACTCAATTAACATCTATTGTTTATTCAACTAATTTATCAACATTAGCATGTATTCTGTGTTTTTATGGAGAACCTATAGTCAACAGTAGAGTGTTTGTTTATTGAATTAGTTTGTAAGTGAAACTTTTGAAGGACAAATTAATCAGGGTTGTAACTTTATAGGAAATAGAGTGTAAGGAAATGCGAATAAAATTGTTTCAGCTGCACAGTGGTGTAGCCAGGACTTTTTCAGAGAGAGAGAGAGAGGGGCAAATTTCATGAGGGGGATTGTCACAAATGGGCTAAAGAGTACGACAAATTTATCCAAAATGGGCTAACAAATAAAAAGTACAACAAATGCATAGAAATCTAAAATATCAGATCAGCCAGCAGGCCACAGGGGCCAAGAGGGATCTGAATAAAATTGTGTTCATCTGCTCAGTGATGTAGCCAGGACTTTTGCAGGAGGCGGGGGCAGCAAGGTACATTTCAAGGTGGGGGACAAACTTGGGTGAAAATGATAAAAAATTAGCTAAAAGGTACAACAAATTTGTCCAAAATGGGCTAAAAAGTACTGTCGAAACAAATGCATAAAAATCTTAAATATCAGAGCAGCCAGCATCCCACAGGGGCAAGACTTCTCACGGTGGATATGATATGGTGTCAAGAAGACTTGCTTCGATCAATGATCTAATTTCAAGCCATTGATTTATATGGAAAAGATACTAAATATTATACTTCTAAGTTCTAAATGATAATCTCCTCTCATACCATTAATCACATTAAATAAAACATTATTTTACATGTACACAAAATATACTAAATTTACCAACCGCGAAAGACCCTGACCGCGAAAGATGGGTGACCGCTAGTAGGCCTAATTCATAACATTCAAACACATTTTTTTAAAACTTGCATGTTATTCAAATGTTGACGAAACACTTGACAAAAATGTTTGAAATATTTTACAATAACATTTTTTTTTACCAAAACGAAAACCCAACATGTTTAACAACATTTTGGAACAAGTACAAAACAAATGAGTCTGGGGATTTCTTTTGTGCTTTATGCATGCATCATGTCTTCTCTGGAGGCAGATTTGAACTAATGACCTTTCATGAAATTGCCCTATAGGAGGTCACATTGTGTGATGGATAGTTTTCCACCATGGGGAACACAGGGGAATGAGGCTACCACTTTGGACATTCCATCCATTCAAAAGGAAACCCATCTCAGGCCTAACTTTACTGGGTTATGAGAAAAATGACCTCACTTTCAGATGCCAAAATGAGGCGGTGAATCGGGTCTCCCACCTTTAAGTTAACATACTTATGTAACCAAAAACTGTCTTCAGAGTCTATGGTGTAACTCTGCATATCATGCATATATTGACATATAATAAAAACAAACACCTGACAACAAAGTATGGTTTCATAATACAAATATACAAATTTATATAATTCCTTATTTTCACAAATATGTTACAATTATAAGTTGGAAAGCCCATACTTTTGTACCCTCCCATCTGAACAAGTATACAAGCTGACATTCACCCCCTCCCAAGCATGCTTTGATCTTAATGATATTTCAGCACAATAATAGTATGTGCTCCAATAAAATTCTTCAAGAGTTCCAAGTCGATCCGAGAAAAAAAGTGTTTTTCGCCACACCCAGTCACAGTCACTTTCTGCTCAACTCAACAACTCAACTACTCAACGTAAGTTAGCGTGTACAAGGAAAGTGCAGTATAAGTTGATTACACTTTAACTACTGTTGCTATATTCTCAGACACTACATAGAGTTTGAAAGCAAATAGTGCATCCACAAGCATGACATTATAAATTATATACCTCATATATATAGATTCCTGTCATCTGATTGGTTGAAAGTGCAGTCATTGAATTAACTATGCCCACAAAATGAACTATGGACCGGTCCATGGAAATGAACTATGGACCGGTCACGATCAAACTGCGTGTTTTTCCCAGCGTAAAATGATATTACGCACGCGTTAATGTTTTCACGCGTTATAATCATGCAGAAATCGCAGATTGTAATCTGTGTGCCGTTCGCATTGAAACTATTAATTTCTCTTCCCAAAATCGATGCTTTTAACCAAACAGATGACAAGAATCTTAAGATTTGGTATATAAAACAAATATTGACTGCTTTTTATTCGGGCATGGTTAAAATTATAGGCCACGGTGATCTCAAAACCATGACTATGCCCTCGGCTACGCCTCGGGCATAGTCATGGTTTTGAGATCACCAAGGGTCCTATAATTTTATGCCGAGGGGCATAGTCATGGTTTTGAGATCACCGCGGGCCTATAATTTTAACCATGCCCCTCATAGCAGTCAATATTTGTATACTATGCAAGAAAAAGAAACAATCATGCTACGTAATGTTGGCACTAGGCAGCCTGTCTCTAAGGTCACAGCTTCTGCAAAGTATGCACACGCATTTGACACAACGCTCGCACATACACTTTTGTCCAAGAATTCAAAATAGCATCAGTAAGACATGTGACAAATGTAAAGAAATATTTCATAATATTGTGGCAATAACTGCTACATGCACATTATAGGGCCTGTAATTTTTTTTTACATTTCTATTTTATAATTTTATAATAAACTGTAGAGTATACAACAATGAATACATATGGTTACAATTTTTGCTTTAGAATTAGATTTTGAAAGATTATTATATGGTCAACAGATTCTGAATGAACATATCATTTTGGTAAAGTCCAGAATTCTTTGCAATTGATATGTACATCATGCAAACATTGTCACTGCGCTGGTAAACTGCATTAGCCACCGTGCAGCAATATGCGCATCAGCGCTACATATTCAGGGTAACATTTGCAAAGGCTTTCAGGAATTGCAACATGGTCTATTCAAGTAAAGTATACTTGATTATGAAAAAATATTTTTGGGTTCATCAAGTATGTGTGCGTATATTCAGGAACACAAAATATCCATCATTGCAGTTTTTTACCAATTTTTTGAATCCACACTGGTGTTTATGATGAGCTATCTCCTTTGTGTTGATCGTATTCAGTAACTTCTATATTTTACTTGAACCCAGAGCATAACATGTTGATCAATTTGTCTGTTAGCTTAATTGCAGACATGAAAAAACTGTGACATGAAACACTGAAAAAACTTAAGTTTTTACAACTTTCTGTGAATCTGATGTAGAAATACATGTAGGATGAAAACAAAGTGAACCAAAAAAGCAGAAATCCACCGATTGCACTAAAGCGCCATAACTTTTCATGCCTGTACCAGTCCCTGCAGTTCATTCAAGACCCACCAGTATTTTCAACATACACTGCGTATCAGATACGGCACAAAAGCTGTGTGTCCCTGCTACATAGCAGGCAACACAAAATGATACAAAAAACTAAATTATTAACTTATGAAAGCCTCCATTAAATAAAAGTTATTGTGAGCGCACAAATTCAGGATTAATATTTTACATGATTCAGGCGAACTAGATTTGAAATTAAAACCAAACAATGTTCGGTTATGTCCAGTGTACAATACAGGTCATGAAAAGGTTAAAATGAAAATCTAAAGATGAAGAATGCAGAACGTGTCACACTTTGACCAAACCGGGTGGACGTGCATGATATCATTATGAATTCGGCCGATGGCCAAATCAGGATTTGTACAAGCCAGATGTGACAACTGGTTTAGTTTTACGCAAAGAACCTATAACAGAAACATTTTGCATGTCCAAACATCTTTTAGCTACAACTCATGAATTTGGTTGGAATTTGTTTATCAGTGTGTTTGGATTTCTAATGGAAAACCCCAATGTGATACAGACACCTGCACCCAGCTTAACAAGCACATGTTAACTTGATGGTTATGTGTTTGTAAAATCAGACTTGCCATAACAGGTAGAAGATTAAGCTACGAGGGGGTATCAAAAAGTTTTAGAAATCGCTCAGAAGTGAAAGAGCTATATCAATGAAATTTTGTCAGTGCAATCACTGGTCCTTATGTACACTATGGTGCAAAAATGGTCTCATAAGTATGTTTACTTTTTTACAGGAGCTAGATGTCACTACCTGTCTATGTAACCGCATAACCAGCAAAATGGAGAAAATTGAGGCATGCAGCATGATTAAGTTCCATTTTAAGGGTTACAATGACCAGAAAATCTGTGATGAAATAAAAATTCCTTTTACAAAAAGCGACAGAGACATATCACAATCACCACCGAAGACAACTTTCATTTCATCATCAATTTTCTAGGCACTGCAACCCTTCAAAATCAGGATCTTAATAATGCTGCTTGCCTCAATTTTCTCAATCTTGCTGTTTATGCGCAGTAACTGGGGCAGCAGGTTATTGGCATCTAGTGCCATCTGTAAAAAAAGTAAACATACTTATGAGACCATTTTTGCACCATAGTGTACATAAGGACCAGTGATTACACTGACAAAATTTCATTGATATAGCTCTTTCACTTCTGGGCGATTTCTAAAACTTTTTGATACCCCCTCGTACATATATAATACAATAGTGGCAAGATTATACATTGAGATTGAAAATATGAAGTACAATACTACAAATCAAAGATTGTGGATACACATAATGCTAGTTGCTAAATATGGATAAACAAATAATTTTACATAAATTTAGAAATATCTTAGAGATGGTTTAAAAACTCAAACATCAGTCAATCACCATCGCTCTGGCAGAACTGATAATTCGACCTGATTTCTATTATTGGGAACAATACAACACAGTTCACTCACCAGCTCTGCCAGAGTAACGGGAGTGGCCCAATGGTTGGGTTTTGAAGCCACCTCTTACATAAAATGACAGCATATGAACATAACCAATTGCAATCTTTAGATTTTGGCATAATTGTAATGGGCAGGATGGGTATACGACAACAGAAGGGACTCAATGCCTCACAACTGCGGCCAACTGGTATATCAAATACCCCTTTTTTATAGGTCAATGTTGGTTTATGAATGGGTCATTTTGTCAGCATTTTCTCAAATCTAGACATATAACCCCAATGTGTAGCTACAATTGCCAAATTGGTATTCCTATAGATTACTTTATGATGAGGCCCAATCCTATCTAAACCTTTACTTGGGTCCTCCTGCAGAGGGATAATAGAGGTCCACTATAAACAAGAGAAGAAATACTTTACATGGTCACGTATCCTCCTTCAACTCATTTGCATAGTTTTGGATACCAGGATCGTATTCTGATTCTTTGAACCTTCTAATTAGCATACTTTTGGATACCTCCATATTTGGTATTACCTAATTAATTATTAATACCGCTACATTGTTTACATAGAGACGTCATTAGAAATGGTCGTTTCGTCAAAGATCTGACAAAATAAACATTTCCACTTTTCTTTCCATTCCTGTTATATTGTGAAATACCATATACCTGACGTGTTAGTCCAATATGATAGGAAAATATTTCTGGCGATGACCCCATGTTCACATTGGCTAAATAAGCTGTATTTTCGCTGGAAAGGGGCTGGGACTTGTCAGCCATTTTGTTTGCAAAAGGCATGTTCTTCCTCCTGCGTTACCCGGAATTGACAGCACCAGAACAAATGACGCTCATTTCTGGATTTCAGCCAGGACGGTTACGTTCAGGGCCATGCATCAGTATACGCATAAGCGTATATAGGTTTTACTAAAGTAAAACATCTTTGGATAATACCCAAAATGCAGGCTATATTCTGCCATGTCTCAAGAGTAACACCATGTTGGATTTCGCATTGACAGATTCAAATCGTGTACGCTAACCTAATCCTGCTGGGGTTACACACACGTAGAAGGGTTATTTGTCCATACGCTAGTGACAACTGCACCGATTCGAATCTGCCACTGCAAAATCCAACACAGCATTTGAGAGGAGATACACTATAAGCACATAAATTCCATATACCCCAATGGGATGGCTCAGATAAAAATTATACATCTAGTTGGAAATCAACAGCATACACCCCCTATGGAAGACATGACCTTAATCGCCCACACAGGGGGTGTAGATTTCAACTGGAATCACCCATTCAGGTAACCCCATGAAATTCACACTCCCTGTGTGGGGGATTAAGGTCATGTCTTCCATAGGGGGTGTATGGTTTTCAACTGGAATAGCCCATTCCAGCAAAGGAAGTACA
Organism: Amphiura filiformis; assembly: GCF_039555335.1. Classification (NCBI taxonomy): domain Eukaryota; kingdom Metazoa; phylum Echinodermata; class Ophiuroidea; order Amphilepidida; family Amphiuridae; genus Amphiura; species Amphiura filiformis. The sequence goes on along the minus strand of NC_092634.1, from coordinate 8,185,511 downwards.
AGAAGTGTTAGCTGTGCCTTCCATTCTGGATTGGAAGAGATCTGCTTATTCTGGCTAAATAGTTGCGTGTTAATTTGCAACTTTTATAGTTCATCCCAACAGTATGGAAAGATAATTATTCCAGAAAATAATGAATTCCATGTTTGCCTTCCATAGGGTTCGGTCAATTTCACCTGTGCTTTTCATACAATGCATAGATGCACTGCAGAATTTACATTTGAGTAGCATCTTTGATATTGACTTCCCTAGGGAAAGATTAAACCTTCTTGAGTATACCAACCCTCTGAGCATCAAGTAGTTTCAAATCACATCATCTGGAATTTATTTTCCATTACCAGAGATTGTAATATCTGCAGTTTCATTACAAAGTGATTGCACTTTTGCCAATTAATAAGAATAAATATAACCTAAGTTTGCAGGTCATTTCAAATCAGTGAATCAAATTATATGATACAGGCAAAGAATTTAGAACAGTAAAATGCTGTCCTATATGTATAGGAATGTATGGGCGATCTGCCATAAGACCAAGATAGTTAACCCACCATACTCTTCAGTAAAGCTCCAAAATAAGACAACAACATTTTGGTGTCTTAAAATTACTGTTATAACAGTGTGCACATACAGTGCTTAGCAGGAGCTATCAGCATACAAAACATTACCTTTGGATCACACATAACTAAATTTGCCTGGCACATGACACACTATCCAGAGGTACACTAGGCCCTTTTAAATTTTACTTGACATGAGCTGATGAGCACCACACAAACATGGCAGTCTGATTTTGCCAAGTAGTGGATCAAGGTAGTATTGCATACTAATGGTTGTGGCTATTTCATAGCATAGGTTCAGAACCACAAGTCATATTTACGCTAACTGCCTTGTACATGTAGGTTAAAGCTTGTAAGCTTAATTAAAGCAATCATCATGACACTAATGTTTGTTGTAACATGGATGTACTAAATAAGATATTATATTCATGGTTGTAGTAAGTATTCTTTATATGATCACACCAATGCTATGCATATAACTCAACTTCATATGGTTAAATAAAATATGAAAAACTACTGGTTATTTGGACTATAGGTACCAGCTGTCTAATAGTAACTGTCACATTTGATGTCTTGTCTTGTTACTTCATGGGTTGGGTTGTCCAAGTTTGTTCTGCAAAAAAAAAGAAAAAAGAAAACAAGATTAAGTTCATTGCTGGATCTCGCCCAATTTGTTTCGCTACATTACGAATAAGCCTATAGTTCAGATTTTGAATTTTGGTCATCCCATGATGCAAGCATGTAAGAGAGAACAAAATAACACATTGAATGTGCAAAAGATAACTTGTGTATTGAAAAGTACAATGGACCTTATCTCTATATATATTCTGCTGACATCATTTACGGCCCCTTTGTGGTGGTGGATGGTCACATATATTAAAGCCTTAACATGCAGGATGTGCGATGGTTTTCAAAGTTGATTTCCCCATATGCATCCCAATTTGCTTGGTCACATCACACAATGCTAAGAAAACCTTAAATGTAAAACTAGTGATCATCTATTACGGGCTCAATTTGAGGTATCCAGTATCAGTGGCAAAGAACGCCTTGTTTTTGATATTGATCTGAATGAGATCATCTATGAGCTCAAAATCAGCTAGGCTTGTTTTGAGGTATCCACCTGATATGTCAAATGTTTGCTATGTTAAAAACAAGGCTTGCTATGTCGAATATGAAATAAGGTTTGCCAGGGTTAGGATTAGGGGTAGTGTTAGGGTTAAGATTCAACATAGCAAGCCTTATTTCATACTAGACATATTTTCACATCCAACCTTTAACATAGCAGGCTGTAACCTTTTTGAGTTTGGCCTATTAAATGTCTCACTTACAATTCAAATTAAGTTGACTATTGATTGCCTAGCTTATAAGCAATATCATCTGATGAATTCAAACTAGTAAATGACCAATATGTCATCCTCACACAGCCCAGGTATTTGGAGAGGATGGTCATAGCATAGAAATGTTATCGTTCATTTCCAAAACTGTTAGTCAACACAATCCAAGCCAAAACACAATCAAGAACAAACAACTGTTCTCACCGTATGTGCCAGACTCTTCGTACTGTGGCTGTGCATGTTGGTACTTTTGTGCCAACTGGCGTCTGAGAACAGACTCCAGGTCATTATTCTCCTGAACAGAAAATAAAAATGTGCAACATATGAAACATGCAGAAATGATTAGTGATGGCTAGCTATAGTATAATGCCAAGTGGTTTGTAACCTGTTTGTAATTAAATTTTAAAACAAAACCCCAATTTCTTTTCTGCCAGACTGACAAGACCCTTTAAAAAGATAATGATAATTTTGTACTAAAGATTTCTGCGTACACTGCGCAATGTACACCAGCGTGTGCACGACTGTGCATGAGTAACACGGAAGTGAATCCAACCATGCTAACGCACTCATGATTGGTAATCATTGTATCCAAGGTTATGCGTTCGCGTTGTAGTTTGAAATACGCGATATATGATCGCAGTTGGATCGAGTACAACTGTTGAAAGCTGCATTCATTCAATTGGAATTCTCACTATAGTCCATGTATTTTGAACAGAAAATGAAATGAAATGTGGAAAAACAACAAAAGGATTAAGTGTTAAAAATTAATAAATAACTGAAGTTCAAGTGCAATGTTAATGAAATGGTTATAATATTAATAACGGAAACATTTTAAGAGTAATAAATTACAATCTTTGTTTGTGCTTAGAGACTTTAAACACAACTACTTCATGCCCAAGAAATTCAAAATTGTGGAATAACAATTTCATACTTAGACTCATGCTGCTGGCTAGGAAATCTGTCATATCGGATTATTATGTGAGGGACAAAATTGTGTACTTTCAGATTGCTTCAGAACATATAATATGATTGCATCAAATGCTACATGACATCTGAGAATGATGAATGTATGAATTAGGAAATAACACAAAACATTCATCAAGCCACACAGTGGCATAGCTCAAAACACTAACATACAAGACCGCATAACACAGTATATAGTAGAGGGTGTTGTTAATGTGGCCCAAACCACTTAACAAATTTAACATAGCAACATTCATGGTCAACAAATGTAAACACATGAAAACCTTTGCACTCGACACAATCAGTTCTCAAATTTAGAAGAAGATGAACATTGAAATGAACCTATAGTGGTGTGCTGCAGAATTGCTCTACTGCCACCACTGCCTACCATACCCATGGGTTTGAATCAATGCACACCAGCTTTAAATACCTTACCAATTGAGTAACTATTACCAGGCACAAAGCAAAGGTCCACATCTTCCCACTCACAAAGAACAAGCAAATATGGCAGAACAATCATTCCTATTTTTTCAATTCCTTGGGCATGCCATCAATTCCTTCACAAATTCTGATATCCTTTAGAATACATACTGTAAAAACTAGATAGTTAACGTACTATCAAGCGCTTTTGAAAACATGAAATTGTACCAAAGTCCAGCCCTTTACCAACTGAGCTAATGGGGTTGAGACACACATTTGCAGGTTTACTTGTTCATATATAACTTTCTGTATCGACGATTTGCTCAAAACCCTTCACACTTTCGTGGATGGGGCACTTCATGTTTGCATGTTTTAAAAGCACTTGATAGTAAGCACATATGCTAACTATCAAGTTTTTACGGTAGCCCCTTTAACCTACCTTTTCTTGATGGGTCATGTATTTAACGCTGCTTGACTGCGACACTGGCTGCAAGTTAGATTGAGCCATCTGAAGATCGTCCATGTTTAATACTTGTAGTGGCGCCCTTGCGATAGGCCTCAATGGCTCGCCTCCTCCAATGCTCTGAGGGAGATGGTATGCTGATGAGCTGCCTCCACTGCTGTATGGGGGTGGGGCCATTCCACTACTGACAGGGGGTGGAGGATGGTATTGCTGATGGTACATACCACTTGTGGAGTAGGAGGCTGGTGCATGGCTGACTGGATGAGGGACTGGTGGTGGTGGCTGCAAGGTAAAGGTAAATGGTAGAGTTAATTTCATCACACCAAATTTGAAAGAAATATCACAATAATACACTGTTAAACTTCAGTTTCAAATTTTTATCCTTTAAATGCTATTCACAGTGTTGCATGAGGAGCCACATTGATGAAACATGGAAATGTAGTATGCCACAATGCAAGCCTACAATGTTTAGTATTAGAATAAAAAGGGTGGCATAAGGTCCCATGCAGACACCAACTGCTACAGCTCTATTGGCCACTCATTGGGTCACAATATTTGTGGCTACTCCTCGAGTCATGTAACCAGCCAAACAATGATAACAACCAGAGAAGATTTATAAGTAGTCCCATGATACTGCTGAAACATCCGGGTACTTGAGAACCAGCCTAGTAATCACAGAGCTTCACACCATTCTTCACGGTTGATTCCTGTTCCAGAGTCTCGATTTTCAAACACTCAAAATATGTCCCAAACTTGGGTCGATAAGCATTTTGAGATGATCCCTGAAATGAACATCGGCACCCTGTTCAATTGAGATCTTTTTTAAAACTATCGACCCACATTTGAATGAGGAATAATAAGCCTGAAAGTACAAGAAATCAATATAAGAAAAGTAAAAATTCCAACAATGAATGAACACAGCTGCCAACAGCTGTACGCGATGCAACAGCGATTGTATGTTGCGTGTTTCAAAGTACAACACAAACACATGACCATGGATACAATAATGAAAATACTAACAAATCATGAGTTAGCAAGGTTGGATTCACTTCCACGTTACGCACACACAGGCGTTCATCACACAATCTACACAGAGAATCATTATGCTGTTGACAGCCGTGTTCATTCAATTGAAATTTCTAGTAGACTGGTTTTCAAGTACCCGGATGTTTCACTAGTATTATGGGACCACCTATAAATCTTCTCTGGTTAACAACTGACACAAACCTTTGACAGATGATGTGATTAATGTTGTGAAGAGAAACCTTTTCTTGTGTATATTAGCAGTGACGTCAGTGCGCATTGCATTGGGCGCAGCTTCAAATCGCTAACGTTCACACGCACATACTTAAAGACGCCACATAGATGCAGGCGCAAAACAGCTGCCTCAACACGTTGACTGTCATTGCCACATCAGAGTAAAAAATGGTATGAACGTTGAAAGATGGAGTTATATGTGAAAGCTGATTTCAGTTTTCAAAGCTCTTTCAGAAACATTTTAGGGCTTTCAAAACACCGACATTTGCAGAATTTATCAACTAGAATTAAATCTGAGTATAACTTTACACACATTCTAATGCCGTTTTAGACATGTGCTAAATTTGTGAGAGAGTCCCAGCAGCTGTGTTTTCAGCGGTGTCTATACTTACTGGGGGTGGCTCCTGCCTTGTTGAAGGTTTGAGTACATTGGCTACATTAATGTCCTTTCCCTGGGCTACCTGATCCATAATAACCTGAAATTATAACAAAAAAAAACATGGAAAAATGTGGTTAAGTATTAAGTGTGGGCAGAGGGATATTAAAGGGACCATACCTATATATCAGTACAGAGTCTTCCACAGCTAAGCAGCACTGCACCTGCCATGTTTAAGCTCCCTTTGAATGGGGGATTCTCAATCTTGGCTGGCTAGTGAAAGCTCAGCACTGGTAATGAGCCCTATACACCCAGTAGTATAAAAAGGGGGATTCTGGCTCACCCTTGTATTTTCCCTGTAAAATCAAAAAAAACCTCTTAACACAAAAAATACACACAAAACTTTTAATACCCTGTAATCCCCCTGCATTATTTTACCCTAAGCTTCCCTGTATTCTTCCCTGTAAATTGTTCAAAAATAACAACACAGGATTACACAGAAAAACAATTTACACAGGATTACACAGAAAAACAATTTACACAGGATTACACAGAAAAACAATTTACACAGGATTACACAGAAAAACAATTTACACAGGATTACACAGAAAACAATTTACACAGGATTACACAGAAAACAATTTACACAGGATTGCACAGAAAAACAATTTACACAGGATTACACAGAAAAACAATTTACACAGGATTACACAGAAAACAATTTACACAGGATTACACAGAAAAACAATTTACACAGGATTGCACAGAAAAACAATTTACACAGGATTACACAGAAAAACAATTTACACAGGATTGCACAGAAAAAACAACAACACAGGATTACACAGAAAAATATCCTTGTATTTTTAATTCACCCCAATCCAAATTACACGGAAAAAATTCCCTGCATTTCAACTTATCCAAAAAAAAAAATGCAGGGAAAAAATCCCCTGCATTTCAAAATTCAAAATCCTCAAAAATTTTTTTTTTTTTCCGATTAATAAAAAATAATTTTAGTTTAAGAAAATCCCAATTAATAAAAAACAAAATGGATGAATTACAAACACTAGCTAAAATTACAAAATTAGGTTCATATGAGTCACTTAGCTCGGGTTATACTACCCTGTTAAGAATGATAATGATGAAATATTTTGGGGCTCATTACCCGATTATAAAAACATAGATAAAGTCTGTAAAGAATTTGGTGTCACCGAATTTGACCTTAGGATGATAGGTGCTGCGATGATTGGCCTCGAAACGAGGTCAGACTCTGTAAAGAATCCGGTGCTCTTGAATTTAACGACACGATGAAGTGTGCTGCATTACGTGGACGCGAAAACATCGTCAAGCTCTGTATAGAGTGGGGCGCCACCGATTTTGACGGCGCGATGAGGGGTGCCGCATTCGGTGGATACAAAAATATCGTCATACTCTGCAAAGAATCTGGCGCCACCGATTTTGAAGGCGCGATGAGGTGTGCAGCGAACTGTGAGCCGAAAACATCGTCAAACTCTGCAAAGAATGGAGCACTACCAATTCTTGACCACGTCCTGTATTATCGAAAAATAAATGGCTGATTCTCTATATTTTTTTTAGTCGGAATTCGACTCCTCGATCTTCGCTTTCCTGAGGAAGATCGGGATAAAGTGGCGGTGCGTTAGGTTTCTTCATGCTTATTTATTTATATCACGTTAGTCCAGCAAAACTTCGTGCTCCGTAAAATTCGAGATGTGATTTTCAACAAAATGCTGTATGATTCCTTGCTTGGTTAAATTTTTTTCTTAGAAGCTAAGTATTCCCAGTTGCTCAAAATTCATGTTGATTCCAAGGAGACTTACCAGGGCTTGAGTTTTGTAGACATTTGCTGAAACCCCGGTGATCCAAAAGCAAAGCTTATTTTCAACGTACTCGATCGAAACATGATGCATAATCGTAGTGTCCGTTTGCACGGATGTGGAAAAGAGGGATTGCCGCGCGTTATTTAGCACTTTGAACGATATCGGGCGTCGGTCCAAGTAATATTTAGGTACATGAAGAAATTCTGATTAGACTGAAATGTCAAAGAACAAGCGTTAAGCTGGGGCGTTCGGCGGAGTTCACTCGATTTTACCGAAAAAGAGAGGATGCAAGGCTGAGCAATAAAATGTGGGTTGTTGAAGAAAATTTCTAAAGGTCTAGTGAGTCGCATGGGGTCAAATCTTTTCGGGATTCGCAAATTCGTAAACCCAGCAGTGATACCAATTTGCATAGGCCTAGCGTTGAAAGTGTTGTTCATTCCGTTTTTAATTTCGATCAACTTGTCTCTCTCCAAGTCGATGTTTTTTTGGCTCGGATGGAAACATAGTGCGTTCCGTCTTCGTTCATCCATACCATGAATCTCCCCAAAACATGCAAGCTGGTATCGTGCTCGTGTCCAATTTGCGGTCTCACGTACTCTTCGTCACAGGCGTCCTCGTTGTCCGTGGGAGTTCGAGACCCGTGACTCTATTGCCGCTCATAGCGAGTTCGCCGGTCATCGAGTCGCCATCCTTGAAAACTTTTCTGTCGTTTAACCATGAGGTTAGGCTGGTCACGGAACCCATAGTAGCTGCATCTTGCGGCTCGGTTGGATTCATCAACCCCGTTATTTTTTTTCCTCCCATGTTAATCCTTCCGGTCATTCGCGCTCCTTTTTTTTTGCCGTACGCGGATAGATCTACATCTTCGCCAGCTATTGACGTTGATTTTTTTTTGATCGTTGGTCCCCGGATAGACATTCTTTCTTTTATTTTATTGGATTTCAAATTCCAAATCCAGCGGTTGATCGTGATTATCGAGCTTTCTCGAAGAATTTTTCCATTCTACTTTGAAGTTGAAGTCGAGCTCGTGGATGGTTCCGTTTTGCAGTTTTTGAAACTCGGCTTTTCATAGGTCGAAACGGCATTCCCCGAACGCGGCGTTTGTGAGATCGAAGGACCCAAGAACCTGACCTCCCTGCAGAACGTCGTCGTTGTTTTTGAGATTGTCCGTGGTTGACAGCTGATTCAGGTACACGAGAATTCTTCGAGGTAAAAATTCTATCGCCCTATCTCCCTTGTATTCACCATCTGCTAGCCACCCTTCGTCGTCCAATCCGAACATTTCTCGAACGCGTCCGAAACCAAATCTGATACTGCTCGTGAATTCTCATGTTGAGTTTTCCATCGCGGTCGTCGACTTGAATTGAAACCGTCGATTTGACTCGTGAATTCTTTCGCGAGCAGGTCAAAATCATACAGCCCGGGCTTATTTTTATCGCTTCTTCAGGTCCCTGCCCTCCTTGAGTGTACCTCCATTCGAGTTCTTCTTCGACGTTGAACCAACCTACTCGACCGAGATCCTTTTGATTCCAATTTTTAAGTTTTTGCCGTTATTGTCTATACTTTGCAACGGGCGATAAGGTTTTCCTTTGCGGTGCGGTAATTGTAACAAACATTTTTCTTTTATCTTTCAATAAAATGAGAACCGGAGGAGTATTCAACCGACGCACGGTTTCAGTCTCGTGAATCAAGAAATTCAAGTCAGCAAAAAGGAAAATTTTACGTAAGATTTCCCAGTTTGTGGCAAAAGTACAAACTTCCGAGAGTCGCGGAAAAAGAGGTGTACGATGACTGGCTCTCCAACCAGATGCAATTTTGGCAAAACCAGCTGAACTTCGCGGTTTGGTGCGCCACGTCAGGATGCGGGGTGTCCAAAGAACTTCTCAGTCACAAAGATCCGATGATTCGATCCGTGTTCAGATTTCACGCATATTATCAGTTAGTCCAGCAAAACTTCGTGCTCCCGTAAAATTCGAGATGTGATTTTCAACAAAATGCTGTATGATTTCTTGCTTGGTTAAATTTTTTTCGTATAAGCTAAGTATTCCCAGTTGCTCAAAATTCATGTTGATTCCAAGGAGATTTACCAGGGCTTGAGTTTTGTAGACATTTGCTGAAACCCGTTGATCCAAAAGCAAAGCTTATTTTCAACGTACTCGATCGAAACATGATGCATAATCGTAGTGTCCGTTTGAACGGATGTGGAAAAGAGGGTTTGCCGCGCGTTATTTAGCACTTTGAACGATATCGAGTCGTCGGTCCAAGTAATATTTAGGTACATGAAGAAATTCTGATTAGACTGAAATGTCAAAGAACAAGCGTTAAGCTGGGGCGTTCATGGGTTCACTCCCGATTTTACCGAAAAGAGAGGTTCCAAGGCTGAGCAATAAAATGTGGGTTGTTGAAGAAAATTTCTAAAGGTCTAGTGAGTCGCATGGGGTCAAATCTTTTCGGGATTCGCAAATTAAAACCCAGCAGTGATACCAATTTGCATAGGCCTAGCGTTGAAAGTGTTGTTCATTCCGTTTTTAATTTCGATCAACTTGTCTCTCTCCAAGTCGATGTTTTTTTGGCTCGGATGGAAACATAGTGCGTTCCGTCTTCGCTCATCCATACCATGAATCTCCCCAAAACATGCAAGCTGGTATCGTGCTCGTGTCCAATTTGCCGGTCTACGTACTCTTTCGTCACAGCGTCCTCGTTGTCCGTGGGAGTTCGAGACCCGTGACTCTATTGCCGCTCATAGCGAGTTCGCCGGTCATCGAGTCGCCATCCTTCAAACTTTTCTGTCGTTTAACCATGAGGTTAGGCTGGTCACGGAACCCATAGTAGCTGCATCTTGCGGCTCGGTTGGATTCATCAACCCCGTTATTTTTTTTTTCCTCCCATGTTAATCCTTCCGGTCATTCGCGCTCCAGTTTTTTTTTCTTATTCTGAAAGATCTACATCTTCGCCAGCTATTGACGTTGATTTTTTTTTTGATCGTTGGTCCCCGGATAGACATTCTTTCTTTTATTTTATTGGATTTCAAATTCCAAATCCAGCGGTTGATCGTGATTATCGAGCTTTCTCGAAGAATTTTTCCATTCTACTTTGAAGTTGAAGTCGAGCTCGTGGATGGTTCCGTTTTGCAGTTTTTGAAACTCTGCTTTTCATAGGTCGAAACGAAGTATTTCCCGAACGCGGCGTTTGTGAGATCGAAGGACCCAAGAACCTGACCTCCCTGCAGAACGTCGTCGTTGTTTTTGAGATTGTCCGTGGTTGACAGCTGATTCAGGTACACGAGAATTCTTCGAGGTAAAAATTCTATCGCCCGATCTCCCGTGTATTCACCATCTGCTAGCCACCCTTCGTCGTCCAATCCGAACATTTCTCGAACGCGGTCCGAAACCAAATCTGATACTGCTCGTGAATTCTCATGTTGAGTTTTCCATCGCGGTCGCCGACTTCGAATTCAAACCGTCGATTTGACTCGTGAATTCTTTTCGCGAGCAGGTCAAAATCATACAGCCCGGGCTTATTTTTATCGCTTCTTCAGGTCCCTGCCCTCCTTGAGTGTACCTCCATTCGAGTTCTTCTTGACGTTGAACCAACCTACTCGACCGAGATCCTTTTGATTCCAATTTTTAAGTTTTTGCCGTTATTGTCTATACTTTGCAACGGGCGATAAGGTTTTCCTTTGCGGTGCGGTAATTGTAAACAAACATTTTTCTTTTATCTTTCAATAAAATGAGAACCGGAGGAGTATTCGAACCGACGACGGTTTCAGTCTCGTGAATCAAGAAATTCAAGTCAGCAAAAAGGAAAATTTTACGTAAGATTTCCCAGTTTGTGGCAAAAGTACAAACTTCCGAGAGTCGCGGAAACAGAGGTGTACGATGACTGGCTCTCCAACCAGATGCAATTTTGGCAAAACCAGCTGAACTTCGCGGTTTGGTGCGCCACGTCAGGATGCGGGTGTCCAAAGAACTTCTCAGTCACAAAGATCCGATGATTCGATCCGTGTTCAGATTTCACGCATATTATCAGTTAGTCCAGCAAAACTTCGTGCTCCCGTAAAATTCGAGATGTGATTTTCAACAAAATGCTGTATGATTTCTTGCTTGGTTAAATTTTTTTTTTTTTATTTTATTATTCCCAGTTGCTCAAAATTCATGTTGATTCCAAGGAGACTTACCAGGGCTTGAGTTTTGTAGACATTTGCTGAAACCCGTTGATCCAAAAGCAAAGCTTATTTTCAACGTACTCGATCGAAACATGATGCATAATCGTAGTGTCCGTTTGAGCGGATGTGGAAAAGAGGGTTTGCAGCGTTATTTAGCACTTTGAACGATATCGAGTCGTCGGTCCAAGTAATATTTAGGTACATGAAGAAATTCTGATTAGACTGAAATGTCAAAGAACAAGCGTTAAGCTGGGGCGTTGCGGTTCACTCGATTTTACCGAAAAAGAGAGGTTCCAAGGCTGAGCAATAAAATGTGGGTTGTTGAAGAAAATTTCTAAAGGTCTAGTGAGTCGCATGGGGTCAAATCTTTTCGGGATTCGCAAATTCAGTAAACCCAGCAGTGATACCAATTTGCATAGGCCTAGCGTTGAAAGTGTTGTTCATTCCGTTTTTAATTTCGATCAACTTGTCTCTCTCCAAGTCGATGTTTTTTTTGGCTCGGATGGAAACATAGTGCGTTCCGTCTTCGTTCATCCATACCATGAATCTCCCCAAAACATGCAAGCTGGTATCGTGCTCGTGTCCAATTTGCGGTCTCACGTACTCTTTTCGTCACAGCGTCCTCGTTGTCCGTGGGAGTTCGAGACCCGTGACTCTATTGCCGCTCATAGCGAGTTCGCCGGTCATCGAGTCGCCATCCTTGAAACTTTTCTGTCGTTTAACCATGAGGTTAGGCTGGTCACGGAACCCATAGTAGCTGCATCTTGCGGCTCGGTTGGATTCATCAACCCCGTTATTTTTTTTCCTCCCATGTTAATCCTTCCGGTCATTCGCGCCCAGTTTTTTTTTTGACGTGCGCGAAAGATCTACATCTTCGCCAGCTATTGACGTTGATTTTTTTTGATCGTTGGTCCCGGATAGACATTCTTTCTTTTATTTTATTGGATTTCAAATTCCAAATCCAGCGGTTGATCGTGATTATCGAGCTTTCTCGAAGAATTTTTCCATTCTACTTTGAAGTTGAAGTCGAGCTCGTGGATGGTTCCGTTTTGCAGTTTTTTGAAACTCTGCTTTTCATAGGTCGAAACGAAGTATTCCCCGAACGCGGCGTTTGTGAGATCGAAGGACCCAAGAACCTGACCTCCCTGCAGAACGTCGTCGTTGTTTTTGAGATTGTCCGTGGTTGACAGCTGATTCAGGTACACGAGAATTCTTGAGGTAAAATTCTATCGCCCGATCTCCCGTGTATTCACCATCTGCTAGCCACCCTTCGTCGTCAATCCGAACATTTCTCGAACGCGTCCGGAAACCAAATCTGATACTGCTCGTGAATTCTCATGTTGAGTTTTCCATCGCGTCGCCGACTTGAATTGAAACCGTCGATTTGACTCGTGAATTCTTTCGCGAGCAGGTCAAAATCATACAGCCCGGGCTTATTTTTATCGCTTTTCAGGTCCCTGCCCTCCTTGAGTGTACCTCCATTCGAGTTCTTCTTCGACGTTGAACCAACCTACTCGACCGAGATCCTTTTGATTCCAATTTTTAAGTTTTTGCCGTTATTGTCTATACTTTGCAACGGGCGATAAGGTTTTCCTTTGCGGTGCCGTAATTGTAACAAACATTTTTCTTTTATCTTTCAATAAAATGAGAACCGAGGAGTATTCGAACCGGCGACGGTTTCAGTCTCGTGAATCAAGAAATTCAAGTCAGCAAAAAGGAAAATTTTACGTAAGATTTCCCAGTTTGTGGCAAAAGTACAAACTTCCGAGAGTCGCGGAAAAAGAGGTGTACGATGACTGGCTCTCCAACCAGATGCAATTTTGGCAAAACCAGCTGAACTTCGCGGTTTGGTGCGCCACGTCAGGATGCGGGTGTCCAAAGAACTTCTCAGTCACAAAGATCCGATGATTCGATCCGTGTTCAGATTTCACGCATATTATCAGATCAGAAGAATCCTGTCGGAAATGTCCTGTCCACTACCCTCGGAGGAATCCTTCAATCCTCTGAACAACGGGATCGACACCCACGCTTACGAAAGAATTTGCAACGAATTCGGAGTGTCCGCGAGAGCTAACTGGAGACAAAAGTTCGATCGTTCCACCGGAATGGGTAGTTACTTCTGCAACAAACAATGTTACGACTGGAAATTCGTGACCACCAAAAATGGTCGAAGCTTACCAACGGAGGAAACTACAGTCAGTCGATGGACTGGAAAGTTCACTTTGACGCGGACAGCTTCGGAGGTGTGGACAATCAGACTGACAAGATTCTATACATTGAACAGCTGTTCGATCACGATCCGGATATAACCGACAGATCCATTCGGAAAGGAGATGCCATGGCTGCTATCGGCAGTTTCGTGGCAGACACTTGAACGAGGGTTTCACACGTGCGGGAGTTTCGAGAATCAACGACTCCATCAGGACTTACACGTGGGCAATTCTTGGATCCCAAGCTCAAGCCAGATCTGGCATCCTGCGTTCCGGCAAGGCGTTCGACGCTCAGAAACAATTTCTAGCAAGCGTCGAGGATGCGATCAACTCGGTCGTGGATCTTCCGGACTCGATCGACAGATACCAGAGAACTCTTCAGTACGCTCAAAGCAAACTGGATTTTGTCGTGGGTCACGGACTTTACTTGCTCCCGAGCAACATGGAAATCCTCGTGGGATCCGTAACCGGATACAACAATTTCATCCAACTCGCCACGGATGACATGCAGATAGTGCTAAACTCAGGCGTAAACACCGACTCTCGACCGAATGTTGGAGACAGTGCTCCTGAGGAAAGTCCGTTGTTTGAAACGGTTAAAAGCCCATCTTTGGCTGAAGGGGTTAAAAGTTCACTTATGGTAGAGGAGGTTGAAAGTCCGCCCTTAACTGAAGACCTCCTACTAATGCATGATGAAAAAAAGCTTTCTTTAATTTTGGGAGCAGCCGTTATTGGATCAGCCATCGTATATTTTTGTTAAAATAAAAAGATGGATGTCCCACCAGCCGAAGAAGCAAGTGAAAGGGAGAAACTGATAGAAGAGAGAGAGAAAGCCGCTCACAATATGAGAGTTGAACTAGCATTCACGTTTGTGTGGATGACTTGTCTCATGGCAAAAATGTGGTGGCTTAAGTAAAAAAATAAAATTTGGTGGCTTAAGTAAAAAAATAACCCTTAGCAAAAATAAATGCTAAGGGTTTTTTTTTTTGTTTTTTTTTTTGCTCGTCGTATTACTTTTTCTTTTTCTCGTATGCCTCTGTTACATTTTTGTACAAAATTCCTCCAACTGCGAGAGCAAAGATCCACAGATGATTGGCTAAAAATCCGGCGACGCTTCCCGCTGCTTTCAGACAGAAATTTATTACGGCTCCGATGATTCCTGGAAGAGCTATCAAGGCTTTGTCTCCTAATTTTAATAGAAGATTCGCGATCTTTTGCAGTTGATCCTTGAACCAATCCGTCCACGTTTTTGGCTTTGGAGGCTCTGGTGGCTTTGGTCCTGGACCCGGGTCTGGTCCTGGAGGCTTTGGTTTTGGAGGCACAGGCTTAGGTGCAGGAGTGACGGCTGAAATTGCTGATTTGTTTGCCACATTTATCTATTCAATAATTGTTGATATTGTCATACCAACTGCGGTTATAATCGATACAATAGTAACCCCTCTCGTCGAAATAATGTGCTAACTCTATCACGCAAAAAAGCCATCGCTATCTATGAAATTTTGATAGAATTTCATAAGCGTTGAAGCGAATTTCTGACCTTGGCGTCTTGGTCAGCAATAGCTTTGTCAAAATCCTCAATTTCTGTTTCCAGTTCTCTAGCTCTTTCAGCGTCTTCTTCTTCTTCGGGTAATAGAGGTTCTCCTTCCGGATCATTGGGATTAAAACTAACTGAGCGACCACCTTTGGATTTCAAGTTTTTTAGTTTGGTGACTTTTTTATCCTTTCTTTTGACAAGATGCTTGTAAACGTCGGACAGCTTTTTAGTTGTCCTTGAGCATCCAAAAATTCTTGACTTCCTCTTGGCTTGCAATGGGATCATCCACCAGCTGTTCAGCCAATTCATCTGATTGTTGGACTGATTGTTGAATCGAATTTGCAAACGGATTTCTCGATGCTCTAGTACCGTTACGTTGCTCCACCCTGGGCGGAAGGTCCAGTGGGGGTATTGATTGCTTGACTGGTACTACTTTCTCCCTGTTTGGCTATTTGTTGCGTTTTTTTTTTAGTGCTAATGAAATCCTTTACACCTAGGGTTTCTCTTACATATGTACTACCTCCTACACCATATTTTTCTTTAATATAATCAATACTTAGAAATTTTTATGCGGCTTTCCTTTATGAGTCAATCTGGTTTTTTTATCCTTATATTCAATAAAAATAGTATCGTCCTCAATTGACCATTTTGTACCCTTCCGAAATGTGTCTCCTATTTTCTCAACATTATCTTTATTGAGTTCAAATCTTAGTTTTAATTTTTGTTTTACATACTCTTTCCAAGGTACGGAAAGTTTTACATTAATATCTTTTTGTATTTTTAGAAACTCTTTTGGAGGTTCTGGAATTCCAGAGCGAATTTTATCACCGCCAAGAGCATTAAGTCGTTGAGTTAAACTTTCCACATCCTCGATAGTATCGTGAGTGAGGTCACTACCTTCCCATTCAACGCTTCCTCTACGTCTCTGGGAGTACACCTCAACCTTTGTTTTTATCTGTCCACCACCAAAATCAGTCTCAGCCGGTGTACCACCAACTGCCCCTGTTGTATCACCGACCGTTGACTCATACAACTCATCTTCAAGCCTCTCCATTTCCAAATCTGTTACTGGTTCAACTACTGGCATTTTGATCTTTCTTTTTATTTTACACTTTTTTTGAATGAACTTTGTAATAATAAAAGAAAGATGGCAACTGAATCTGGATACAAATTGGACCCATACCGACAACCGTAATGCACGAGGAATCAATGGTATTCGACGCAGCATTCGAAACACACACGTTCCAAGTACTATCAATCAGGGTGAAATCCTTACCGTGAGGTTCCCAGACCTTGGAAAAAATGATGTCATAGTCCCTGGAACTAGCAGACTTTCATTCAATGTTGATTTAAATTCTGCGGCTGGTGGAAACCAAGATGTTAATCGAACAATCGTAAATAATCTTGGAAGAGCGATAGTGTCAAAAATTGAGGTCAAATTGGAAGGACAGAGCATATACACCCTGAGCGATGCTGACATTTTCCTGTGCTATCAAGATCTTTGGAAAACAACCAAGGAGCGATCAAATTCCGTCTATCAGGGTATTCAATCTGGAGCAGGGCGTAAGCACAGAATAGATGCCGGTGACAAAGGTGCCGACGCCAAGGATATTGCTGTGGACAAGAATTATGGCAACATGTTCTGCATCCCGTTGGACTTTGAAATGCTGAGTTCCCACAACCCATTTTTCCAGTTCGAGTTAAAAGACAGACTCTCTTACGAACTAACTTTTAACAACTATGGGAAAGTGATAGTTTCCACAGACACAGCTGCCAGTTACTCCATTTCTAACATTCACCTGGAGTTTGATGTGGTAAGCTCACAAGAGACGGCGATGATGATCAAAAACATGTACGATGGAAAAAGCGTGGTTTTGTATGATAGAGTTATGAGACACAGCAAGGAGTCGCTGGACAAATCAAACACCGTCTGGAATATTATCCTGGCACCACGAGCAAAGTCCATGAAAGGCATTTTGATTCTTTTGTAGATCCCAGCGGATGGAGGAGCCGATTACGCTCGAGATTCCGAGAAATTATACAACCCAAAAATCAAAAAGTCTCAGCCACTCTAGACGGAACCCAAACCAGCTGTATGCAAGCGGAATGTTACCTCACCACCATTTTGAAGAAATTCAAAAGCACTTTATGGATGGAAAACACAGAACCGTTCCACACGATCAAAGAAGCGGAATTGGCGATGTGATTTTACCAGATTATCTCACAACCAAGTATGGTCTCTGGTTGGACATGAGAACCACGGATGATGACACGTTGTATGGATCTGGTAGGAAAATTGAAGGAGCTAGTCAGAGTATTCAGATCGAGATCGAAAAAGAAGCCGAGACGGCAGGCGCGTTGAACGCTTACCTGTACTACACACAGAATGCACAGGTGAATATCGAAGCCGGAAAATTGCAGAGCGTGAAATACTAAAAAATAAAAGATGTTTCCAAAACACGCGCTTTCGGCGATAATCTCGGCGAAACCATGTCCGCAAAACCGAGCATGTTTTAAATCTATTAGAAAACGAATATCGTGGATTTTTTGCTTACATAGTGATTATCTGTCCGAACTGGGTTAATAATTAGATTTACCGAGGTAGGCGGTGGATTTTGATAATCCTTACCAAGTATTTATGATCGATCCGGAAGAATGGTTTCCTGACAAAGACGATCAATTTCAATTATCGATCAAGGTATTTTGGGAAATTGTCGGAAAAATGGATGACTCCCAGGTTCTGTTTTTGATCGACGATAGCATAACCGAAGAAGGAATTGACAAAAAAAGAAGCGTTTTAACAAAACTCGCTTGTTCTGGCAGACACGACAACTGCTCTCTTTGGATGCTCACTCAAGCTTACGTGGCAGTTCCCAAAACTATTAGAAGACAGATCAAATGGCTGTCCACCTTCTATTGTAAAGATGAAGATGATTTTACCACCATCATGAAAGAGAACAAAGTAGTTCCCAAAGAAAAGAGGGAGGCATTAAATAAAAAACTAGAAAAAATCAATATTCAAAATTAAATCTTTTTATGTCCACCCAGAGGATTTGAGTACAGATCAAAAAACGCTCGTTAACATGAATTTTATATTCAAATAAAGAAAATCATGACTGAAGTTGAAGATATAGTTAACGAGGCGATGAATATGGGTGTTTTGTCTACGGTAGATATTCTGCCTAAGGTAGACTGTACAACTACACAGGAGGAACCTGTAAACACGGACTTTACCAAAACGGAACAACTACGGGAACAGTTGATCGGTGTAGTAGAGACAGGAAAAAGCAAAGAGTATTTGGGAAAAAATATAACCTCCGCTGAGATTGATAGGCTTGATCAAAAGAGTCTGACGAGACTCTGCGGCAGATACGAGGCTCACATGGGTGGGATAGTGACCAAATCGATGAAAAAGTACCTTGTCACCACTTATATAAATTTGATTGGACTTTTTCTTCCAAAAAATTTTGTAATTACCGATCGCGATGCTTTGGGAGAGTCTCTGAACGAAGGACCCTTTATCGATTTAGCTTTAAACAAATGGACCAGTGGATTGTATCATAGTTTTGAACATATGCTAGCTCCGTTGGAGGCTATTCTGTTAACTAGCAACAGTATTAAAAAAGTTGACCTTCCTCCAGAAACGGAGTGTACAACGGACGACCCCCAACTCCTAAAACTAAAAAAATCAAGAGGTTCTCTTGATTTTTTATTTATAGCACTTGCTCAGATGGTGCTCAGATATCTGAGCAAATTTGCTTAGATGGTGCTTAGATAGTGCTTAGATAGTGCTTAGATATCTGAGCAAAATTGCTTAGATAGTGCTCAGATAGTGCTTAGATGGTGCTCAGATAGTGCTTAAATTTTTTTAATAATAAAAGATGAGTGATCAAGAAACCAAACCACTATCCAAGGTGGAAATGTCAACAGTAACAACAACATCTGCAAAGCCGACAAAAGTTATAGCAAAAGTGAGTCAAGCAAAAGTCAAAGATCCGAAGAGGGTTGCTGCTGGAAATGCATTAGCCCTAAAAAACAAAGAAAAATTAGCAAAATTAAAAGCCTATGAAGCAGCGGAAACAACACGGGAGAACCCGTCCACCATAGACGAAACGTCGCGTACACCTTTAGAAAAATCAACCGTGTCAAACTGGTTGTCAGGCTCAGTTCTTGTTGGAGGAGCGGTTGCCGTGGTTGGAGGGATAGTGGCATATGGGTATTTTACTGTAGGAAGAATGTCTACCTTAAACGATACAACTAAAACCCACCCACTGTAACCACAGCAGTCAACAGTCAACCAAAAGTCGATCCTTTTGATTTTTAGTTACAATAAAGAAGATGGCAGAAACTAATCCAAACGTAAAAATGATCGTAAGCGGCGCGTATCACGCAACAACAATAAGCCTCGGTATATGGGCTAACTCGTTCGTTATGAAAAAGTTCCTAAAAATGAAGCCGGCTAATCTCTCGCAGCTTGATGTGGAGGATATTGTAAAGTTGACTTTGAGTGTCTTTTCGGCTACGATGCTCAGAGCTTGGCTCGTGAATCAAGGAATTCTTCCGGATCAAATTATGGCTTAGTCCAAGGAAACATTCTGTCAAGGTAGGTATATTAAAAACCCTCTTAGCACTATCTGTGCTAAGAGGGTTTTTTTAAAATTAATAATAAAAGCATGGCACTTTTGAAAATTGAAGATCTAGAGTTGAACAAAGATTACGAAGTTACTAAGATCGATATTAAAACCGAATCCACTTCCTCGCCAATGGTGACCGACTTGAGGCAAATCCTCTTCCTTGGGCTGATATTCCCGAGGTAGAGAATGAAATTCATCCCGTAAAACCATGGGCTCTATACATCGGAAGAGAAGAGCCCATGGTTTTATTTTTTCATACAGGAAAAAGACTATTCTATAGAAAATATGAAACCGGGAACTGTATAGAGTGGTACGACTATTATATGGCTAATTCATGATATTTTCAACCACTTCCTGAAATTATAACCGCGACTGCAAAACATTCATTTTTTAATTTTAAAATAAAGAGAAAATGGCGTCACTCGCATTCATGGTTGGTGGAGCCATGGTTAACGCTTTGGCATTTTCAGGGAGCAATTATTTGTTCAACTCTCTCAGTAGTTCGAAGAACGCAAAAGACACGATCTCGCTCTCGAAAAACTTCAGCACGACCGAGATTCTTGGAATTTAGCTGCGTCTTTCAAGAATAGATTACATCAACGATCACATAAAAAAACAGGGTCACGCGGAGAGAACCTTTTCGGACGTCGATGACGCGATGAGACAGTATTATAATTTAACGGGAATTTTGATGGATTCTTTTCCACCCGAACCACAACTTTATGATGGAGAGTATCTCGACGAAGATCAAACAAAATCGATTCAGAACGGGAATTAGCTTTGCTCGGACTGGGATTGCTCGGAACCGGTGTGAGTCGCTATCAAATACTTTGGATAAAAGTATTTGGGTGGGAGCTGAGCCTCTAATCTCTGGAAAATCATCGAGAGTTACGGAATAATTTCTTCGCTTGAGTAGGTAGAAGAGAACGTAGTGAATATTGAAATTATTTCTCTTGGGTTTATTTTGTAGATAAATTTTCAGTATATTATCAAGATCGCATAACAAATTAGCTTGATCGTGCCAAAAATCGACGGGAAAATTGCCCGTAATTTCGTAGTAAATCTTGTGAACGGCTTTTGGGTCTGATCTCAAGACTTTTAACAAGTCTTTTTTACTCAGGGACTCGAACAATTTTTTATTTTTTTAAATTTTTTTAACAAACTCGTCGATCAAAATCTCAGAAGTACTCGTAACATTTCCACTGTATTTTGAGTTACAATTTTCACATTTTGGTATGCTTTGCACTTTCATGCGGGTTCTTTAAACAACTGATTAAATTCAGTACCGTATAGACAAATCGGTTTTTGTTCTGTTTTCGGAGGCGAGTTTTCTTTTTACACAATTTGCAAAAACAACGCTTATATTTACTCGTACACTTCATTTTTGTAACAAACTCGTCGATCAAAATCTCAGAAGTACTCGTAACATTTCCTCGATAGATTTCGATGTATTCTTCAAACTGGTAGGTCTTGGTTTCGCAGTACTTTATCGATTGTCGAATTTGGTCGATGTTAACTCGGGGTGAGTTCTCGTTAAGAGACACGTCATTTTCTAAACCACAATCATAACACACATCGTCTACTATGTATTCTGAGTTGCAATTTTTACATTTTGGCGGAACTCTTTGCTCCACTCGTGCGGATTCTTTAAACAACCGATTAATTTCGGTACCGTATAGACAAATCTGTTTTTTTGCTCTGTTTTTGAAGGCGGGTTTTCTTTTTACACAATTTGCAAAAACAACGCTTGTATTTACTCGTACAATTCATTTTTGTAACAATAAAAAAATCCTCTTTAGACTGAATGTCTAAAGAGGATTTTTTTTTGTTTGGTTACCTTGGGACGGTACGTCTAGTCTGAGTCTTCATCATATTCCAACTCTTTTACTACAAGGTCAAAACTGTGGTACATGTTCCCGGTTGTTTTGCTTTCTTTTTTGCCCGTGGGTTTAACAAAAGCTATTGATTTACCGAAGTCCAAGTCCAAGTTTTCTAGCCTTTTTTTTAGGGTAGAACATCTCCAAACTCGAGTGTCATCACTGAGAGTGATAACTCCGGATTTTCCAACCCTGGTTTCCATGATCTCAAAATTGGTAATTTTGTAAATTCCACCTTCTTCTAGTTCAACCCATTTCAAAATTGAGGATCCTTTTTGCTCTTCTAACAAATGTTCAAATTCAATATTGAGTATGCTTGATTGTTTTGCCATTTTGTTTGTTTTTTATTAGCCGGGATTTTCTTAAACTCTTTTTTTTATTAGCCGGATTTTCTTAAACTGTTTTTATTTTTAAATCGGGCTAAAAATAAAAGATGGCTGAAACTAAAATGTCTAAGGTTTACTACAGTCCGAGAGGGTATTGGAAGGGTGTTTCTGCGATAGACAAGCTGGCGAAAGAGGCTGGAGTGACAAAAGAAAAAGCTAGAAATTTTTTGAAAAAGCAGACTCAGTGGCAAATTTACCTACCACCTCCAAAGTACATTCCCAGAGCAAAATTTAACGTAAGTGTACCTAATGAAGTTCATCAAGCCGATTTGTTGTTTCTCCCTCACGACAGACCGAGTAAAGGAAAAAAGCTTTACAAGTACGCGTTGACTGTGGTGGATGTCGCAAGCAGATACAAAGAAGCTGAGCCTCTGAGCTCGAAGGAATCTGGGGAGGTGGCTAAGGCATTTGAAAAATTTACTCTCGAGTTTTTAAAGTGGCGAAGCTTCTGCAGGTCGATCCTGGAAGAGAATTCATGGGCAAAGTGAACGAAGTGATGAAAAAGCACAAGGTCGATATCAGAAGAGGGTTGCCTGGTCAACATAGAGCTCAGGCAATTGTTGAAAGATTCAACAGAACTTTGGCTGAAAGACTGTTTGGCCATCAGTACTGCAGGAAATACTGATGGAAGCTCGTGGTCAGAAAAATGTGAGGTCTACCGAGTGGGTGGGTAGGCTTCGGATGTGATCAGAGCTTTGAACAGCGAAGAGACTCGGCTGATAGGAATGAAACCGGTTGATGCTATCAAGAAGAAAAAGATTGAAACGATGCCTTCAGCTCCACAGAAGTTGAAAAATGAGATTGAAATTCCAGGTAACGTGAGATTGAGATATCTTTACGCTCCCGGAGAGTTGGAGGGAGGTGAGAGAAGACGCGCAACCGATCCCATTTGGTCTCTGGAAACTTACACGGTTGATAGTATCGTGAGAACACCGGGTGATCCAATTTTGTACTATTTGTCGAAGGGAGCACCAAAAAGAGCGTTTGTTAGACAGGAGCTTATGATAGTACCGAGGGTACACAGTTGCCACCGACAGAGTTTTGAAGTAAAATTTCTTATTCAAGTTTTACGGCGTGAGTGTCCAATCGCGTCGTGTGTATTCCGTCTTCGAGTATGACTCTTTTGTCATCGTTAACATCTAAAGCGACTTTGTTAACGGTTTCTGTGTAGATATCGTGCTTGTAGCTCCTAATCACATTCATCTCTCTCGTCTGAGGTTTTTGTCAGTAAGACATTGCTTGTAGTCGTCGAAGGTAATTTTTCTTTCGACTACCGCTTTCTTGACGCCTTTGCACCTCTTTTCCTCGTTTCCCTCGTGCATTCTGAAGGAGTACAACTTTGCTCTCAGTCCAACGAATTCCCCTATCTGCTTTCCTCCGGCTTCGTCCTTGACCATGCCGGGAACTTTTTGTTCTTTCGGTCGAATTCCCGGCGGATGATCAGCTGGGTAGTTGGAAGTGTCAAAGTAGCGGTCCACGTCTTGAGCGATGTCCTTGTAGAAATCTTCGGTCTCGATTTCATAAAGTAGCGAGTCTGTATCCGTCATACAGAGCTTCGCTTTGTTTCCGTACTTTTTCTTGATGTAATTGTAGTGAAAGTCGTACATCTTCGTCTTTGCGATATCCAGAATGCTCGCTCCGAGGTATATCGGCTTGTTGAAGTACAGCGAGGTCTTCTTCATGTGACGGCTACGAGGTTTTCGTCAAAGCTGGTGTATCGGTCGTAGGTGGGTTTTGTGGATAACTTGCGAGCTTCGGCTCGGCTGTTCACGAGACTAATGTCCACTCTGTTTCGAATGTTTTCTATCGTTTTTCCAAAGACGCTGTTGTTCATCAACTTGAAAAAATCCTTCTCAAACTCCGATTCAGCTTTTGTTCGAAGACTGGTATTCTTGTCAATGTACGATTTCATGAAAGCTTCCTCTCGGTATTTTATCCCACTGTGAACCTTGGTCAGTTTGAGTCCAAGCTCCAAGCACTGCTTCAGAGCCACGTGGTGAAGAACGTACGTTTCCTTGTCGTTCAGATTTGGAATTAGTTTTTCCACTTTGTTCACGATTTTTCTTTCCGGAGCTAGGGGAAAGTCGTTGTGCAGGTCGTGCAGCTCTTCGGGATATTCCAAATCCACTTTAAGAGTGCACGGGATTTCGCGCCAATTGTCTAGTTCTATCGGTAACATCCACTTGAAATCACCGACCGGAAGCGGTTGTCTCATCGCATCTCCGTAAAGGTTGTTTTTGTCTAAGTATATGAGGAACTTGCTAGGCTTGCTCGAATCGTAATCGTCACCCATGTACTTGTTGTTGGCTTTGGCATGTCTGGTAGGTATCATGGAAACCCCGCCTCTCTTTTCGTTTTCAAAAAACAAAATCATGTCGTAATCCGTGAGAAGTTCCAATTTTACACCCGTCGTTTTAGCATGGCGTCAGAGGATAATCCGGGAGCCGTGTAATACCAGCAAGAATCCAGTTCGTAATTTTCCAGACTGGTTTTTCTGAAATTTTCGAACACGCCGGCTAGAAGGAGAACGTCCGACTTGAGATACAGATCGTGGTACTCCCTCATGGTTTTCATTCTGAAGGTATTCCAAACATTCTGAGCGTGCTGGTAATCTTCGTCGGAGATTTCAGCGTCGATGAGCTTGGAGTAAAACGCTTCTTTGGGAGGAAGACTGGTCTCTCGAAGTTTTTCGATGGAGTTGACGTAATCGTAAGGGTATACTCCTTTTCTCAAAAGAAGTTGCAATTTTTTGTCGTCTTTGAAAAATTTTGTGATTTCGGAAAACTTCGAAAGATTATTCACGGCGTACCCAAGCCGGCAGACAAAAACTTAAAGCTATCAAGAAACCTGATTTCGTGTTTGACATCGACGGGTTTGATGCACTTTTGGTGAGCCGGTCCTAAAGATTCTTTCTTTGGATACGACACATCGGCTACGGTTGGATTCTTCTTGTCTTTTGGTGTTAGAGGGTCTTTGCAAATATGGCAGACTTCGTTCGGTCGCGCGACAATTCGATTCCTCATAGGAACGAAGGAATCTACCACCATTGTTTTGCTGAAGGAGATGTACTTTTCCTCGTTGTTCGAATGCAGTCTATTTTTCCCTCGGTCTTTCCGAGATTTTTGATGAAGAGGTGAGCGTCGTATCCCGCGAGATTGTGAAAAAATACCGGAATGAAATTTGGCGCTCTGTAAGCAAGATTGCACTGATTGTGAGCGGCTCCTCTGAATTTTCCAGTAAAGTGGCAGTGATCTCTAACGGTTCTGTTTTTCTCATTTTTCGGGGTTAGAGGTTCCTTACAAATATGACATCGCGTAGACTTCATGTATAACTTTCGCTCTTTGGGACTGATGATCATATTTTTTGCGAGTATGTAAGGATTGTTTTCCCGTTTCCAAAACCTGTCGTAGATCTTTCTAACGTCCTCCTCGAGCATGTTCACAAAAACTTGGGATACGTCCTCAGTTTCGCTTTGCTTGGTGTACATTACGGGATCTTGAGAGTACACGGAATCATCGAAACACTTGATGTAGTAGCAAAAGCCCGAAGGTTCGTGCTTTTGGTATTTCGTAGTCTTCTGCGAAACTTCAGGTTGGCAGGTTTGTATCGGATTCGTAAAGGCTTCAAAGTCGGCGTAAACGACGAATGGAGCTCTTTGCGACTTGAAGAAGTGCTTAAACTGCTGAGTTGGAGGATCGCCGTCTTTCGTTGCTTTTGGCATCTCAATTCTCGAGGGCTCATGAGTATGGCATAAATCTTCGTGCACCCTTAGTCGTTCTTTGCAAATGTAACCTTTGTAGCAGTTTCTGCAGTGGTAGTGTTTTACGTTTTTCTTAGTTGTTATTCCCTTCAAAAGTCTGCCCATGTCCTTAACCAGGGTATAGTGACTAGTTTCGAGTTAGGTGCGGGATTGTAACTTTTTTTTATTTTTAGATAATTTGGATAATTTGTGTGTTGTAGTATAGGGTGAAAAATCTGCTATTTTAGATAGTTACAAGGTTGTTTTTGGCTATTTGGCTATTTTTGTGGATCATAATATCTCATATTATCTAAAATATCTGATATTTGTATATTAGGGACTTTTTTTGTGCAATTTTGTACTTAGTAAGTGATGGATATTAAGATATTATCGGCTATTTAGCTATTATCTAAATTAGCCAAAATATCTGCTAATTTGGATATTAGCTACAATATCCGATATTTCAGATATTTGTATATTAGGAACTTATAAAAATTGTAATTGAATTTTTTTACTTAGTAAGTGATGGATATTAAGATATTATCAGCTATTTAGCTATTATCTAAATTAGCCAAAATATCTGCTAATTTGGATATTAGCTACAATATCCGCTATATCAGATATTTGTATATTAGGAACTTATAAATTTTGATGGAAATTTTTTTACTTAGTAAGTGATGGATATTAAGATATTATCAGCTATTTAGCTATTATCTAAATTAGCCAAAATATCTGCTAATTTGGATATTAGCTACAATATCCGCTATATCAGATATTTGTATATTAGGAACTTATAAAATTATAATTGAAATTTTTTGATTTAGTAAGTGATGGATATTAAGATATTAGCAGCTATTTAGCTATTATCTAAATTGGCCAAAATATCTGCTAATTTGGATATTAGCTACAATATCCGCTATATCAGATATTTGTATATTAGGAACTTATAAAATTTTAATTTTAATTTTTTGATTTAGTAAGTGATGGATATTAAGATATTAGCAGCTATTTAGCTATTATCTAAATTAGCCAAAATATCTGCTAATTTGGATATTAGCTACAATATCCGCTATATCAGATATTTGTATATTAAGAACTTATAAAATTGTTATTGAAATTTTTTGACTTATTAAGTGATGGATATTAAGATATTATTGGCTATTTAGCTATTATCTAAATTAGCCAAAATATCTGCTAATTTAGATATTAGCTCAAATATCCGCTATATCAGATATTTGGATATTAGGAACTTATAAAATTTTTATTGAAATTTTTTTACGTAGTAAGTGATGGATATTAAGATATTATCAGATATTTAGCTATTATCTAAATTAGCCAAAATATCTGCTAATTTGGATATTAGCTCAAATATCCGATATATCAGATATTTGGATATTAGGAATTTATTATCTAAAATAGCCGAAATATCTTCTAATTTGGATATTAGCTCAAATATCCGCTATATTAGGAACTTATAAAATTTTTATTGAAATTTTTTTACGTAGTAAGTGATGGATATTAAGATATTATCAGATATTTAGCTATTATCTAAATTAGCCAAAATATCTGCTAATTTAGATATTAGCTCAAATATCCGCTATATCAGATATAGGATTTTAGGAATTTATAAAATTTTTATTGAAATTTTTTACGTAGTAAGTGATGGATATTAAGATATTATCAGATATTTAGCTATTATCTAAATTAGCCAAAATATCTGCTAATTTGGATATTAGCTCAAATATCCGATATATCAGATATTTGGATATTAGGAATTTATTATCTAAAATAGCGAAATATCTTCTAATTTGATATTAGCTCAAATATCCGCTATATCAGATATTTGGATATTAGGAACTTGAAATTTTTTTACGTAGTAAGTGATGGATATTAAGATATTATCAGATATTTAGCTATTATCTAAATTAGCCGAAATATCTGCTAATTTGGATATTAGCTCAAATATCCGATATATCAGATATTTGGATATTAGGAACTTATAAAATTTTTATTGAAATTTTTTTACGTAGTAAGTGATGGATATTAAGATATTATCAGATATTTAGCTATTATCTAAATTAGCCAAAATATCTGCTAATTTAGATATTATCAAAAATATCCGCTATATCAGATATTTGGATATCAGGAACTTTCGGTATTATCTAAATTAGTCGAAATATCTGCTAATTTGGATATTAGCTCAAATATCCGATATATCATATATTTGGATATTAGGAACTTATAAAATTTTTATTGGAATTTTTTTACTTAGTAAGTGATGGATATTAAGATATTATCAGATATTTAGCTATTATGTAAATTAGCCAAAATATCTGATATTTAGCTATTATCTAAATTAGCCAAAATATCTGATAATTTAGATATTATCTCAAATATCCGCTATATCAGATATTTGGATATTAGGAACTTATAAAATTTTTATTGTAAATTTTATAAGAAGTAAGTGATGGATATTACGATATTATCAGATATTTAGCTATTATCTAAATTAGCCAAAATATCTGATATTTAGCTATTATCTAAATTTGCCAAAATATCGGATAATTTAGATATTATCAAAAATATCCGCTATATCAGATATTTGGATATCAGGAACTTTCGGTATTATCTAAATTAGCCGAAATATCTGCTAATTTGGATATTAGCTCAAATATCCGATATATCATATATTTGGATATTAGGAACTTATAAATTTTTTATTGGAATTTTTTTACTTAGTAAGTGATGGATATTAAGATATTATCAGATATTTAGCTATTATGTAAATTAGCCAAAATATCTGATATTTAGCTATTATCTAAATTAGCCAAAATATCTGATAATTTAGATATTATCTCAAATATCCGCTATAACAGATATTTGGATATTAGGAACTTATAAAATTTTTACGATATTATCAGATATTTAGCTATTATCTAAATTAGCCAAAATATCTGATATTTAGCTATTATCTAAATTTGCCAAAATATCGGATAATTTAGATATTATCTAAAATATCCGCTATATCAGATATTTGGATATTAGGGACTTATAAAATTTCTATTGAAATTTTTTACTTTACTTAGTAAGTGATGGATATTAAGATATTATCAGATATTTATGATCTATTTTGTGATACAAAAAAGTAATTTACAATGAAAAAATTGGGCGGATGATGTTGTGAATCGGGTAACGGACCGTTAAGATATTATCACATATTTAGCTAGAATTAAAATTATCCAAAATATCGGATAATTTAGGTATAATACATAAAAGTATGTGTAATTTTAAAATAAATACTAATTAAAAATATTACCACATTATACGCCGTTTCTGGTTGGCTATTAATGTAGTTATATATACAATTATACATGTTTTGTATGATGATTTCTCATTATGTGTTTTAGTTCATAATCCTAAACGATGGATATAGTTGTAAAAGACTTTTAAAGAACGACGCATATTATAGTATACATTAAAGTTGCATTATATGCATCAAGTTTCCTAAATCATAATGTATACTGCTGTAAAATGTTGTAAAGAACGACGCATACACCAGAACACTAGTGAAAATTGCATATTGAACAATATGAACAGCCTACATCATGCATGTTGTCTTTTAGTTCATAATCCTACACGATGGATATATATATAGTTGGTAAGGAATTATAAAGAACGACGCATACATCATGCATGTTGTGTTAGTTCATAAAAGATGTGAAATTAATATGCCTGAGAACCATTTAATGAACAGCATAGAATGGATTATGCATGTTGTCTTATAGTTCATAATAGTATAATCCTAAACGATGGATATAGTTGTAAAATACTTTTAAAGAACGACGCATACTATAGTACATTAAAGTTGCATATGCATCAAGTTTCCTAAAGCAGCCCTAATAATATCCAAATTATCTAAAATATCCAAATATCTAAATATCCTAATGACCCATAATAATATGAAAAATATCAGAAATATCCAAATTATCCTAATTAGCCATAACAAAAATATCTAAAATATCCAAATTATCCAATAGTATCCAAAATATCTAAAATATCCAAAATAGCCCTAATAATATCCAAATTATCTAAAATATCCAAATATCTGAAATATCCAAATTATTCTAATGACCCATAATATGAAAAATATCAGAAATATCCAAATTATCCTAATTAGCCATAATAATATCCAAAATATCTGAAATATCAAAATTATCCAAAATAGCCCTAATAATATCCAAATTATCTAAAATATCCAAATATCTGAAATATCCAACTTATCCTAATGACCCATAATAATATCCAAAATATCAGAAATGTCCAAATTATCCTAATTAGCCATAAATATTATCCAAAATATCTAAAATATCCAAATTATCCAAAATAGCCCTAATAATATCCAAATATCTGAAATATCCAAATTATCCTAATGACCCATAATAATATGAAAATATCTGAAATATCCAAATTATCCTAATTAGCCATAATAATATCCAAATTATCCAAAATAGCCGTAATAATATCCCAATGATCTAAAATATCCAATGACCCATAATAATATGAAAAATATCAGAAATATCCAAATTATCCTAATTAGCCATAATAATATCCAAAATATCTAAAATATCCAAATTATCCTAAATAGCCCTAATAATATCCAAATTATCTAAAATATCCAAATTATCTTAATGACCCATAATAATATGAAAAATATCAGAAATATCCAAATTATCATAATTAGCTATAATAATATCCAAAATATCTAAAATATCGAAATTATCCTAAATAGCCCTAATAATATCCAAATTATCTAAAATATCCAAATATCTAAATATCCTAATGACCCATAATAATATGAAAAATATCAGAAATATCCAAATTATCCTAATTAGCCATACTAATATCCAAAATATCTAAAATATCCAAATTATCCAAAATAGCCCTAATAATATCCAAATTATCTAAAATATCCAAATAGCTGAAATATCCAAATTATCCTAATGACCCATAATAATATGAAAAATATCAGAAATATCCAAATTATCCTAATTAGCCATAATAATATCCAAAATATCTAAAATATCCAAATTATCCAAAATAGCCCTAATAATATCCCAATGATCTAAAATATCCAAATATCTGAAATATCCAAATTATCCTATTTAGCCATAATAATATCCAAAATATCTAAAATATCCAAATTATCCTAAATAGCCCTAATAATATCCAAATTATCTAAAATATCCAAATATCCTAATAACCCATAATAATATGAAAAATATCAGAAATATCCAAATTATCCTAATTAGCCATAATAATATCCAAAATATCTAAAATATCCAAATTATCCAAAATAGCCCTAATAATATCCAAATATCTGAAATAGCCCTAATAATATCCAAATTATCTAAAATATCCAAATATCTGAAATATCCAAATATCTGAAATATCCAAATTATCCTAATGACCCATAATAATATGAAAAATATCCACATTATCCTAATTAGCCATAATATATCCAAAATATCTAAAATATCCAAATTATCCAAAATAGCCCTAATAATATCCAAATTATCCAAAATATCCAAATATCTGAAATATCCAAATTATCCTAAAGACCCATAATAATATCCAATATATCAGAAATATCCAAAATATCCTAATTAGCCATAATAATATCCAAAATATCTAAAATATCCAAATTATCCAAAATAGCCCTAATAATATCCAAATTATCTAAAATATCCAAATTATCCAAAATAGCCCTAATAATATCCAAATTATCTAAAATATCCAAATATCTGAAATATCCAAATTATCCTAATGACCCATAATAATATGAAAAATATCCAAATTATCCTAATTATCCATAATAATATCCAAAATATCTAAAATATCCAAATTATCCAAAATAGCCCTAATAATATCCAAATTATCTAAAATATCCAAATATCTGAAATATCCAAATTATCCTAAAGACCCATAATAATATCCAAAATATCAGAAATATCCAAATTATCCTAATTAGCCATAATAATATCCAAAATATCTAAAATATCCAAATTATCCAAAATAGCCCTAATAATATCCAAATTATCTAAAATATCCAAATTATCCAAAATAGCCCTAATAATATCCAAATTATCTAAAATATCCAAATATCTGAAATATCCAAATTATCCTAAAGACCCATAATAAGAAGAAAAATATCAGAAATATCCAAATTATCCTAATTAGCCATAATAATATCCAAAATATCTAAAATATCCAAAATAGCTCTAATAATATCCAAATTATCCTAAATAACCCTAATAATATCCAAAATATCCAAATTATCCTAAATAGCCCTAATAATATGCAAAATATCAAAAATATCAAAATTATCCTAAATAGCCATAATAATATCCAAAATATCCTAATTAACCATAATAATATCCAAAATATCTAAAATATCCAAATTATCCAAAATAGCCCTAATAATATCCAAATTACCTAAAATATCCAAATATCTGAAATATCCAAATTATCCTAAAAACCCATAATAATATCCAAAATATCAGAAATATCCAAATTATCCTAATTAGCCATAATAATATCCAAAATATCTAAAATATCCAAATTATCCAAAATAGCCCTAATAATATCCAAATTATCTAAAATATCCAAAATAGCCCTAATAATATCCAAATTATCTAAAATATCCAAATATCTGAAATATCCAAATTATCCTAAAGACCCATAATAATATGAAAAATATCTGAAATATCCAAATTATCCTAATTAGCCATAATAATATCCAAAATATCTAAAATATCCAAAATAGCCCTAATAATATCCAAATTATCCTAAATAACCCTAATAATATCCAAAATATCCAAATTATCCTAAATAGCCCTAATAAAATGCAAAATATCAAAAATATCAAAATTATCCTAAATAGCCATAATAATATCCAAAATATCCTAATTAGCCATAATAATATCCAAAATATCTAAAATATCCAAAATAGCCCTAATAATATCCAAATTATCTAAAATATCCAAATATCTGAAATATCCAAATTATCCTAAAGACCCATAATAATATCCAAAATATTAGAAATATCCAAATTATCCTAATTAGCCATAATAATATCCAAAATATCCTAATTAGCCATAATAATATCCAAAATATCCAAATTATCCTAAATAGCCCTAATAATATACAAAATATCTAAAATATCAAAATTATCCTAAATAGCCATAATAATATCCAAAATATCTAAAATATCCTAATATCTGAAATATCCAAATTATCCTAATTAGCCACAATAATATCCAAAATATCCAAATTATCCAAAATAGCCCTAATAATAGCCAAATTATCTAAAATATCCAAATATCTGAAATATCCAAATTATCCTCATGACCCATAATAATATGAAAAATATAACAAATATCCAAATTATCCTAATTAGCCATAATAATATCCAAAATATCTAAAATATCTTAATTAGCCATAATATCTAAAATATCCAAATATCTGAAATATATAAATATCCATAATATCCTTGATAATATCCAAATTATCTAAAATATCCAAATATCCAAAATATCAGTAGGTGCAACTATTATCCAAATTATCCATAATATCCTTTAATAATATCCAAATATCTTAATAGCTAATAGCTGAAGCTAATTGGATATTTGTCAGGATATTTTAGATAGTTACAATCCCGCACCTTAATGCTAGTTTCTTCGCCTTTAGAGTTTTTTCCCTTAATCAAGAGAAGATCGACGCGATGAGGACGATCGGGGTGATCGCTCTTTACTAAGGGATCAATGGCGTGGTTGTACTTCGTTTCTTTGTCAGTACCCTTTGGTTTGTACAATCCTACATTCACGGAAATTGTAGGATTGTTCTTTTCAAACTTGGCAATTTGTGATATAGGAGTCGGAAAGGAAATACCATCCCAGTCGTGCTTTTTGGATTGTATCCTAAGTTTTCCGGTTACTCTTTCAGGATTTTTGTCAACTAGATTGAGGGCTAGAGTAACAGACCACTTGAAGCAATATGGATCATAATTTTTTATATTGATGATCGCTTTCTTGGGGGCTAGATCTTTTGGAGTCGGAGTGTACGAGTCTCCTTGCATCGGCTGGTACTTGGTCATGTAAATATTCAAGAATTCGATTATCTTGAATACCCAGCCACTTCCATTGTTTGTGAATGCTAATAGACTTTGCAAGATTTCACCCGTCGTGGTTCCGTAATAATCATCGAGAACCGTGCCCGCTAGAATCTCCTTCGTGGTAGAACGAAATGTGCCGGTTATAGTATCAGTTTCGCCAGTTTGCGGGTTTGTTTTTTCAAACGTGCACTTGAGAGCCATGTGAATTTTTCTCTGCTTATGTTTGTTAAAAAGACGGATTATGCTCAGCTTGACGGTCACAAAGAAGGTGTTGGGATCGTAACCAACTCGTCCGTCGATCGTGTACTGTTCGAAAAAGTTGATAAGATTCGAATCGGTCTTTTTGATCTTGAACGGATGACGAGGATTTGTGGGTGGTACCGCAACGTCAAATTCGTTAGGAAGAGAAAAAAAATTATCCTTGAGTAATTTAATTAAATCTTCTTTACTCAGTCTTGAGTATCCTCGAAGGCCCGCATTTTTTGCAATCACGCGTAATTCTTTTACGGTGTACTCTCCTCTTTGTAGTCTTTGTTCATTATTTGCTTCATCAATCGCATTGTAGTCCGGAACAGGATTGTTAAGTAAGATTAACAAATCTGCTTTTTTCAGCCTGGAGTATCCTCGATATCCCTTTCTTTTAGCGTAAGCGCGTAAGAATCTTACGGTTGAAATCGATCGTAAGACCGGCATTCTAGCTTTATTCTTTATTATATTCTTTTTAAACCAAAATATTTATTTTTCTAAATTGATTTTTTCCGCTTTCTTTTTAGCATAATATTTTTTAGAAGCCTTTTTATATGATTCTTTGTGTCTCAAATATAGCTCTTTCGAATATTTAAGCGGATTACACAGCCCAAGTTCAGTACACAAAATTCCATCATATCGATTAATCATCGTATGATAACCAAAAAATTTGTCTGGATTTTCTTATGACTAAGCTGAATCCACTGATCCTTGTAAAATACAAACAAATGCTTGTTTTCAACTTTTGACTCAAGAGTAATTTCTTTTTCGATGTTGCGATAATTTTTAAACGATTCCATTTTTTTTTTATTATAAGATTTTTTT
The DNA here is from genome assembly GCF_039555335.1 of Amphiura filiformis. Classification (NCBI taxonomy): domain Eukaryota; kingdom Metazoa; phylum Echinodermata; class Ophiuroidea; order Amphilepidida; family Amphiuridae; genus Amphiura; species Amphiura filiformis. The sequence goes on along the minus strand of NC_092634.1, from coordinate 8,150,526 downwards.
ATTATATCAAAATTTCTTAAATTATTTTTTTTTAAATTAAGAAAAAATCTAAAAATAGTGTGTGCCCTCTCCCAGCTGGTATTAACTAGTAAAAAATAACAGCGCCATCACTGTTTAGCATTTCCGCATTCCGATCCGGCACAAACATTCCAAACAGTATCAAAAAAATTAAAAATTTTTCAAAAAATTATGTCGGATCGGAATGTGTATGCAGGATCGGAATGTGTGATACCTTTAGGTATGTCGCCCAATTTGTATCAAAAATCTGGCAACTGGATAAAATCAACAACAAAAAATTCCCTGCAAAACTATCCTAATGTACGTAAATAGGGTTGATCAGGCAACATGTTAACAAAGGAATGTGTGTTATTAAGTTTCAACTCCACAATGCCTCGGGCTAGGTTTCCGCCTGGTTAGACATATCAAATTAATTCTTCCCGCTTAGCATAAAACCACTTTGTCTCACTTCCTGCAACTCAACAGTGTACATAAGTGTGCTAGTCAAGGATTTGTGAGTTGCCTCCAGGCTAGGTTTCCGTTAGACAAATTGATTGTTCCCCTACTTGGGTCAGCTCAAGGTCATAATAGTTGAAGACAGGATATGGGATACAGGGGGATTTTTTTCTGTGTAGAATATCAATTTTTTTTGATTTGAGATGCAGGGGAATTTTTTCCCCTGCATTTTTTTTTTTGGATAAGTTGAAATGCAGGGGAATTTTTTCCGTGTAATTTGGATTGGGGTGAATTAAAAATACAAGGATATTTTTCTGTGTAATCCTGTGTTGTTGTTTTTTCTGTGCAATCCTGTGTAAATTGTTTTTCTGTGTAATCCTGTGTAAATTGTTTTTCTGTGTAATCCTGTGTAAATTGTTTTTCTGTGTAATCCTGTGTAAATTGTTTTTCTGTGCAATCCTGTGTAAATTGTTTTTCTGTGTAATCCTGTGTAAATTGTTTTTCTGTGTAATCCTGTGTAAATTGTTTTTCTGTGTAATCCTGTGTAAATTGTTTTTCTGTGTAATCCTGTGTAAATTGTTTTTCTGTGTAATCCTGTGTAAATTGTTTTTCTGTGTAATCCTGTGTTGTTATTTTTGAACAATTTACAGGGAAGAATACAGGGAAGCTTAGGGTAAAATAATGCAGGGGGATTACAGGGTAAGAGTTTTTTTTTATTTTTACAGGGAAAATACAAGGGTGAGCCAGAATCCCCCTTTTTATACTACTCACCCCCTATGGAAGACATGACCAAAATCTTCTATACAGGAGTGTGAATTTGGGGTTACAAAACTGTTAGTCCACACAATCCAAACCAAATGCATACACAAGAACAAACAACTGTCCTCACCATATGGGGTTGCCTGAATGGGTGACTCCCATTTGAAATATACGCCGCCTGGCCTGTACAGGAGATTAAGGTCATGTCTTCCATAGGGTGTATGGATTTCAACTGGAATAGCCCATTTATGTTGTTAAGCTGACATAAGGTGAAATTGAACAGAAATGGTCTTTGGAGATTTGTTGCTGCGTTGGAAAATATCTGTCATATTTTTTCAATAAAATTGTGTGTCCAAATTAAGTTATTAAAAGACATAATAAAAACTTACCTTTGAGACAGTCTTGAGAGTATTAGGTGAATTGAGTTGTGTCAGCTGAGATATTAAACTCTGTACATGTTTCATGGTCAGACTCCCACTGTCTGGTGCAGCTTCTGTGTGGAGAAAGCAAACAATAAAGATTTGTAAACCACAAACACCACTTTAAGTGTACATGTATGGAGAGCTTATCAAGTATGGAGAGCTTATCAAGCATGTATCCAACTTCAAATATGGGGCTCAATGATAGCATCTAGTACCAGCGACCTAAACCAGGCGGAAACCACTTGCTTGGACTGCTTGTTTAGAGCACTTTTGGAAAAGTCCATCAATCTCCATCGCAAAAAAAATCATGCTTTTCAACACCACCTGTGTAACAGTGCCGTTATATGGCTGTGAATCCTGGGTACATATCAGGTGACATGGAAGGGGTGCAGAATCAATCTAGGGTTATTCTGGTGCCCAGGGCACATGCCCTCCCTTGCCCCCCAGCTACGGCGCTGATGATGTGTCTTTTTCAGAACAATCAGTGTAGCATGCCAAGAATTGTGCCTAGTCTGCCTGCCTGTGTCAAGTCGGGCAATTTCCCTAACCTGTACATTATACACAGACTATTCTTTTATGTTCTCAATTCTATTACCCTAACCCATTACTGAAAATTACGAACAGTGATTTGTTAAAATGCATCACATGAAAGCACTATATTTGAAATTATTATGTGTATAGACCGCAATAAAGCGTATACATTCTATGCAGAGCGTATCGCATGGTTAAGCGTACAATTTTTCTAATATCCACAACTTGCACTGTGGATACCCATACACGCTATACCTTGATGTAAACAACTTCAAATATTTGAACAAAAAAGTGATATTTTCTCTTTCAATCGCACCATTTTTATGGTAAAAGAATAGAACTAAGGGTTGCTGCCTTAACCGTTATACCCGAATAAAATTCCACTTGAAATTCACGCTACCCCTGTGGAAGATTTTGGAAATATTTTCCAAAGGGGAGTATGTTTTTCAAATGTAATTGGTCAGGGTTAATCATTTTGAAACCCATACTCTCCTGTATTATGACTTTACATATATCTTCCACAACCGGAGTGAGTATTTCAAATGGAAATTACCCAATTGTCTATTCTATTCAAAATTCATAATCCCTCTGTGGAAGACTTCAGCTAAGTCTTCCACAGGGGTAGTGTGGATTTTAAATGGATTGGCCCAATGTGTTCTTGGTAGTAAACACGTTAAAATTAATGGGTTCCGCCACACCTCACCGATTATTTATGTTTTACTGCCTTGGATACAATATTTGGGCGTAAAGGATACGGTGTTTCCCTTCATTTCTTAAATAATATGGTTGAATAATTTCTTTTGTCAAGAAATTGAAGGTTTTCAATTCCAGCAAATGCTCACATTGATTTTCATTTTTTTTTAAAGTGATAACTATTCATTCATTCACTATGATCTTTGTATTTTGCAAGTCGAAAGTTTTTATTGCATTTGGTAACCTTTAAAAAGTCCGCAAGAGTGTGCTATGTATAAAAACATGCATGTTTGACAAAAAATAACACACTTGCAATTCTATATTGAAAATATCTTACCTGGTGGTGGTGGCTGTGAACTTGATTTCAGGTATGGATGGTTCAGAAGTTCTTGAATTGATGGTCTAACACGAGGATCCCGAATTAGGCATTTCTGTAACAAAAAGACAAAAATCGTACATCTCACATTATGTAATAGATTGCCAAAGTTATCCGTCACAATGTCTTACGCAATTATTTTGAGAGCTCAACATCCGTCACTATGGATTTTACCGTAAAGTGTAAATCCGTCACTATGTAATGCACCCGACAATGTATGTTAGTTAATTGCTGTCTTGAGTTTTGATGCCTAAATACTGATTAATTTTGGCATTAAAATAATTATTTGGTTCATATGATCAGCAAATGAAGTAAGTTTTCCCCAATTCCAAAATAGCAGATCTGATTAACTGATCCTTTACATAGTACCTTACCTTTAAGACATCTAGTAAGAGTTTGTTCTCAATGTCAGGAAAGTTGATTTGATGCTGCGGATCACATATTGCCTGTAGTTTAACTAGTGTGTTGGTGATCTGTTGGAAGGGTGTGCGACCATACACCATGTAGTACAGGATGCAACCCAGGGACCACACATCACTCTTGCAGTTGATCTGTCAAAACAAAATTGATTGATTGGAAATATTTATTTGTTACAAGTTTGACTGTGTGATATCCATATATCATACTTAGAAGTCGCAAGGAGTATATATGTAGCGGTTTTTTTTCAATAGCGTTACACCATCAAAAGGCTACAATCCTAGCGACTCCTTAGTATGATTATGACTGGAGAATAAATGACTGGGCTTGAGATGGCAGAGACAGAACTGACATCTTTGAGTTAACATCGCAAATAGGAAACTCAAACTTCTTTGTCCATATCACAAGACACTCATATTTACAGAGATGAGAGACAATATCACAAAGGATGGTTGAAGGCTGAAGAAGAAGAGGAGGAGACTAGCAGTATGATGAATCCATGGATTACATCAAAAGAGTGAATTGGTATGAGCATCACAAATGCCTATAGACATGAGGATGATGAAAGCTCTCATTGGAACCGCACTAGTGCTACACTCGTTTTCAGAGACGAACAGCAGTCCAAGGGTCGCGCTGGTGCGCGTCTGCGCGTCAGGGACGCGTGGAACTGTTGCTGGGACGCAATAAAATTAACCTTAAGCTTACCTAATGCGTTAGACAAGAATATCTCAGACGCACAGAAAATCAGGCATGTAAAACCTTATGGACAGGGCACAAAACAAATGCGATCATTTCAGACAGAATGTCAAAAATAAATGCTCCAAGAACTATATCAGATCGTTCACTCTGAATACCAATCTGTTGAAACATTGTGCAAGTCAAGGCTCTGCGAATGAAATAGTGTGACAATTGACTCCACTTGCGAAAGAATCTCTCCTTGTATAAACTGTCAGTGGGGATTTCCCCGATCATGCATTAATGTTTACTACTGATGATCGTTTTATCGGGAGTTTTATACCATAGTAAATCATCATTTAACTAATTTTCATGTCATGCTAAGTAAAAATTGAGTTTCCTCAACACAAAAAAGTCAACTTTGTATTCTTTATTGATGGCAATATAGGATAAAATTGCAGGGAATTAGCGGTACATGGTAAGCTTTGGGGTGTTGAATTCTGCACCTTTTTACATTAAAAATACACATTAACATAGTCACGTCGTGTGATCATAATTTTTCAGAACTTTGCCAGTTTTGAAGGGGTTGATTCAGGTTTAGGAGGTGAAAGGTCAGAATTAGGGTTAGGACTACGTTTTCGATAATTAAAGGTTGGCGTTCTGACTAAATAAAAAGCTCCACTAACAATAACATTTATACATGATGAACAAACAGGACTAGATTGTAAAAAACAATCCCTAGTTTTGGGGTTTGCACCTGGGGGGGTCACTCCAATTGTGGCCTGTACACCATCCGCGATAATCAACTTTTGAAAAGCACCCTAAACAAGGATCTAACCCTTGGCTAAAACGACACCCTAAACAGGGATTTCATTCCTAACATCAAATTTCATACCCTAAATTTCATTTCCGCGTTTTTAGAAATTGCAATTTTGCTACCCTTTTTTCCAATTTTTCATGTTTTGACACCCTAAACGCGATCATGCAGCGTGTCGTGCCTACCCACAAAAATCGACCCTTTTACGCGTTTTCATTATCGCGGATGGTGTACAGGCCACAATGGGAGTGACCCCCGGGGTTTGCACTCCCATATTTTGGATTTTCTTGAAGTTCAGAGGTTGTGCAATTGTGAGGGTAAAATTGGGGGGGCAAGAATTTTTGGCAGCCGGGGGTCAATTTTGGCAAGTCAAAAGGAGGGGGGGGGCAAGTGCAAGTGATTTTGAGCACACATTCATGGGGCATGTTCAAAACTAAACGCTCAAACAAACTTGAGAAATAGTAGGCTTATGGAAACTTTTACATTTTCCTGCTTGCGACGAATACAATTTTTAGCAGGCCGGGTGCAAGCAATATTTACCTTTTTTTAGCCGTTTGGAAATTTTACCCCCTGGGAGGCTCATAATTATTGCACGCTGTATTTTGTTGATGTAAAATGCATAATACAACCCCATGTCCAGTATATCGTAACCTCTAATATTAGTGGGTGATGTTTCCATAGTCGGACTCGGACCCCTTAAAATTCCCATTGGACCCCTTAAATTTGACTTTTGGAGGGCTGAATGAGTCCAACAAAAATCACTCGGACCCCTTAAATTTTGAAGCCAGCGCTACCCAGTCTTTTGCTTTGATTGACCCGAGCGCCCTGTAAATGAGCGACATAGACAGAGCTTAAGAGAGCACCGCTTTGCGCTGACCAACATTTTGACGCGTAATCGCCCAATCAGATTATCGGATTGTTGTTATGATTGTCAGATGATTGAATCAGCCAATCAAAACCCGCCACTTCCGCGTTTACATTGTGCACAATTTTAAAATGTAAACAACTGGGGTTCTTCTCTGCCAGAAAGTCTAGTTAACGCAATGTGATTTCAGAAAGAAAGTATTGATGTCACTGACAGGACTGAGCTTAAAATGCTCAAAACTACCAAGCACATGCAAGGAAATTTTGTATTGTTTTTACTACTTTGGGATTCAATAAGTTAAATTTTACTAAAACTGACCTTTAACCTTGGCCTCCTGTGACCTCTGGAATCTACTTGTGGTGTTGGTGATGTGTCTTGGATAGCTTCTGGAGACATGTAATTCAGGGTGCCCACTTGTGATTCTCTCACCACACTGGTTTTGTCTGCCTGGATAGCGTTGGCGATACCAAAGTCAATTAGTTTCAGTTTGCCCTCCACAAACAGAAAATTGGCTGGTTTCAGATCACTGTGAATTATACCTGAAAGAAAACAGTATAATTATCATGCCAGGCCAATTGCAATCTTGACAGTTTCTTCTGTTTCCAAATAATTTTGTATCAGAGATTTGAAAGATAACTCTGGTACAATTTGTCTTGTATTTTGTAAGACCTAAATCTGAACAGAATACATGCGTTTTTCTATTATTAACAAAAAATATGCAGCACATCAGGGGGGGGACTTTACGAGATGCTTTTCAAGATATAGATTAAAATATACTGAAAAAAATATGGAAAATAATTAAGAATAATATGAATGCTGTGACCAATTTTAACAAATGAGGTGTTCATTTCAAAGCAGAAATACTGAACTCTAATTTACTTCACCTGCAAAGTCCTCCCCCTTTGATGTGTTGCATCATTACGTGTAATGCAAATGCACACTTAATTGACTAATAAATTATCAAATGAAGGTATTTTTGGTGTAAACAGGACCAAAGTATTACAAAAAACCAAGGTGAAATATTCATATCCTAAAAACAAAACGTTTTTTCTTTGTTGCAAGCCAGTGATCGTTATGATTTGCATAAAAGCTGGTTATGATTCTCTCTCAACCAATCATGTTCATCATTATATCCCATGCATGTATGAACGTGACATGACAAAGGAGGGATTATCATACCTTGTTTATGTACAACCTCTACAGCTTCCAGCATCTCCATCCAGTAAAACTTGATCTTCTCTCCGTTGATGTTCTTATTTCTTTTCAGGAATGTTGACAAATCTACACTGCCTCGCTCCATCACGATGGCCAAGTGGTTGTCTGTCACTTCACTGAAAAAAATATTTTGGAAGAAATAATGATGGTTTCATCGATTCCAAGGTTTATTTAAATACAGCAATTGACAAATTGTGAATCTTTTCAATTACCTATGTTTAAAATTGATAACTAAAGACAGTTTATTAATTTCTACACTTAAATTGGCATTTGTACACAAGCCAGAGTGGGGGTTGATTTTTTTTATCAATGTTCTCTACATGACATGTTAACAAATCATCGGCAAAGTGCAACACTATCGTAAGTGCAGAAGAATGCAATAGCTGCCATTTGCAACATTTCAATAAATGTACTTACTTTTAACCATTAACACTAGAAAAACACTCAACTACATGTAAAGGTGATATCTTGAGGTTAGCTCAGTGGCCATCAGGAAAGTATACAGAACATCAACACTTTACAATAAGTATGAGGAGATTGTGCTGCAAACAATAGGTGTTTTAAAAAAGGCAGCTATTACATTCTACTGCACTTACGAGAGTGTTGCACTCTGCCGATGAAACATTCTTTGTAATTTTTTTTTCAGTCTCATTTGTACTGCTAAATTAACTAATACTACACATGTACACACTTCTAATTCAAGTCAAGTTTACCCAGCATCAGTGAACCTGTTGACCTGTTAAATTCAATTTTTTGTCCTTGTAGCCATTTTGACCATTTGGCAAGTTTCAGTGATTGACAGTCTCATTTTGCTTACTTCAACAAACAGCTTGCTGCCATATTTTGTTGAAAGTAAGTTTCTTTAAGTTTATTAGCACCTTTAGCCGTTTTGCAAATGGACAGTGCCAAGTGTACTTTTGGAAGTTGTAGGTCTATGTTTATAAATAAAATATACTTGATAATAAACACCTCAAATAAAGTCCGCAGTCATGTAACCCGTCCTACACCAAAACCTGATCTTGTTATGACAATTTGATTGATGAGGTCGTGTGCAGAATCTTGTTAGCTGCAATTTGATATCAAATTTGCTACCCAAAACTCTAAATTCACAGAGATTGATACCAGTATATGAAATTTGGTGCATTTTCAAAAGTTGCAAATTAAAAACGGACCACGCGGACCTGTAGAGGTGAACGGCAGAGCGAGACCATTGACATAGCCCGAAACAACCGCTAGGTCATATCGAACGCATCGTGCCCTAGTAAATTTATTCATCAGTAAAGCACTGTAGCAATCCATGCGTTTTAAGTTAACAATTAAATAAAGCGCGCACTTGGGATAGTCGACATGGGCCCATTGTGGGCAGGCAAGCTTGTCCATATTGCCACGCTAAGCAATTTCGACTGCGTGCTTCGTTTTGATTTGCAACTTTTGAATTTGCACCAAATGCCATAAACTGGTATCAATCTTTGTCACCTTTGAGTGTTTGGTAGCAAATTTGGTATCAAATTGGAGCTAACAAGATTCTGCACACGACCGTATCAATCAAATTGTCATAACAAGATCAGGTTTTGGTGTAGGATGGGTTACATGACTGCGGACTTTCTTTATTTGAGCAGTTTATGTCTTAATCTGCATGAGATGAGATGTTGATGAATACACTTTTTTCTTTACTGTCTGCTTGCAGTTTTGTGCAATTTAGCACAGGCTCACCTTCGATCAGAAAAGACAACGTATGCTAACATGAAAAGAGAAAAGCAGACTGCCTGCTAACTTACTAGTCATAGAGCTTAATGATGTGATCTGATTTCCTGAGTTTATGCAGCAGTGTGATCTCATTCAGGTATCCCTTTATGGTCATCTCATCTGCATATTCTAAGTTGACACTCTTGATGGCTAGTACTTTCTTGTCCTCACTGAAAGCTTCAAATACCTATTAAAGAGAAGGGGAAATACATCTTATTTCATTATATTTCTAAAATAAAATAATTTACCATAAAGATTGTAGATAGCCCAAATGCTATAATAGCCAAGGCAAGCTGTTAAGATGTTCCTTGGGCCATCTCAAAGCTTGAAAATCGTAAACAAAATTAATCCCAACATTTACTGAATCAGTTTGAATTGATTATTTTAAAACATAATTGAAATGTATTGCAATCTTTTCACAACGGAAACAAAAAGTCAACAGAATAATTACGGATTCAGTGACAAAACCATAACAAAATGTTCTCAAATTTTTCATCTCATCTTTTAATGAGGATGTGGGGGGAGGGGGTACATCAATATAGTTTTGACACTGTCACTAAGTACTAAAAATCAAAAACTTAATTTCTTCAAGTTAGTATGTAGCCAGAGATCCATGTACCCCTGACTGCTACTATAGTACAATAATTTCTTCAAGTTAGTGTAAGGCCTATATATTTGTGCAAATTACACCTCTTTTTATAAAACTTAACAAAAGTCAACTTGCAATGTGGAGATATATAACAGCTACCGACTGCTTTTTCATTTTGAATTTATTTCATCAACATTAGGCCTCCAAATGCCCTGAATCTGAATTTGCAAGCAAGCATCAATAAATCTGATTTTATAATATTTGTAAGATAAGAAATACATGTATGCAAATAATCTTCTGAAACTTTTACATTATCAGCCAGAAAATAATATTTTACCATCCACCATTATCCTTAATTGGTACAATGTAAAAGTTGTACTATCAGTGATTCGCACAAGCAGCAACTCTCAAATCATCAAGAATAAGATTTCTGCAAGTGATACAACTTTAAACAACCTAAATAAGGGTAAAATGTCACCATTTTGGCAGTGTTTGGAGAAATTGTAGCTACACACAATTGATTGGAACTTCAGATTGATCAACACTGAGCACTGTTTTCTTCCTTTTGCCAAGTTTTTAATGTGAAAAGAAATTACACCTAATGACAATTTCATTTTTCAGTTTCATGCTATTTCTACAATTTTTTTACGCTTGGGATCTCTATCTATTTTTTTAACTTGTTGCGAATTGAATTGCATCGTTGGTTGCGCTGTCTGGCACTGTCAGCCTTTTATAGTTATAGCAAACCTTTAACAGCGCCACATGCTAATAACTTAATTGTGGTGCCACAGCTGTGAAAACCAGGTCAGCTGGAGAACGATGAACCAGTCATAATATGCACGCTTCAATGATCCTTTTTTGAAACACATGACAACATGAACTTTATGCGACTTCTGTATCTATTGTGGACTGATATTTTCCAATTCACTGGATCTTTTTTTACACTTGCATAAATACAAAACATTTTACCTCAGAGTGAAATTTTTATGCTGCATAATTTAATTTGTGCTGCACTCTTCTATTAAAGATTATACGGTAATTAAAGATTATAATTAAAGATTATAATTAAAGATTATAATTAAAGATTATAATACAGATCATTGTGTAAAACTCAAATCAGGGAATTAAAAGTGAGACTCTCCTAATAGGAGTACTATTATGCCTCGTATAAAGCAGCTATAATTGTATTATTGATATAGTATTATTTTTAGCAATGAATGACTGGATGTAGAATGCACATACTAATTTTCACATAGATGTACAATAATGTACACATTATTCTACCATTCATTGCACACAACCCGGCACACGATTACCATATATCCTTTGACCCTTTGCAGTTTGTGATCATGCATTCCTATCCCACATATCTATTCACATGATGCTATATAAAATTAGCCTTCAACCACACCCATATTTAATGCATTGCATCATGCACATGTATGTGATGATATATATCCCAGCATGCCACATGCAATTTAGTGCGTAATCATTTGCCGGGTGAAAAAAAGGTTGAAAATGACACCTACGCAAAAGTAAAGTTTACAAAGAGGCCTCTTCATGCACAAATAAATAATAAAACATTGTATGTACTACACTTGGGAATAATTCTTCACAATTTAATTATTTTCACAATTTCTAATTCCAAAAAAGGTTTAGTGAGCATGCCTGTCATGTGACCAGTTCAGTAGGCCAGTTGGCTGTCGAGTCAAGCACGTTCCAGACGCAACATACATCTCTGTATTTTAAAGATGGCATCCAAGATAATATCTCTAATGATTGGAATCAATTATATTGCAATAGCACAAGAAAGCACACCATTTACAGACGACATTACCAGACTGGAAGGGGAAAGTCTCACACTCTCAGCAAATGTCACTTCAGACAATAGTAGACTTTATGTATGGAAGCAGAGCCGTCAGTTAGAATGGAGCGGCGGAAGCAGTTTTGCTTTCATGACATCCCAAGGTGCCATATTCCTAGACAAGCCTGAGCGAACAGAAATACGACTAACAAAAAACCATGGTGCTGGAACTCAAGTGGAACTGATTATTGATCCAGTCAATAGATCTGATTATGCATTATACTGGCTTGAAGAATATGAACTTCGTAAAGTAACCGATTACCTAGGCGATCTATCCTTTGAGAAAATTGGGACGGCCATATCTAGCCAAGCTTTTCTACAAAAATCAAGAATTATTAAGCTTAGGGTGGAATACTTGCCTGGAATGCCAACCTGTAAGAATAATGCAACTGGAACTGATGGCATGGTATTTATCACATGTCTTTTTTGATCGCGCTATTCCCACCCCATGTGTCACATTACTTAAGGACTCAGGGGAAGTGATTAAAAGGGCCTGCTTCGGCTATTCTAATCATGGTCATCAATACGGGTTTAGTGCAACTGTGCCAGAAAAGGAAGGTCAGTACTTATGTGTGGTAAAAAGTGAAGCAGATTTAACTTTCATGGAGGATTGTGTGTTTGACTTTGGTAACAGAGGCACAACAAATAAACCATCAATTTCAACGCAAACCCCTTGCACTCTATCGGATGCAACAGCAAACAATGATTTTCCTGAAACTACCACTTATGATGCCAAAACTCACGCTAAACGGCAAACATATATTGCTGCTGTTGTTGTTCTTACTATTGCTGTTGCTGCAGTAATAGGATTATTCTTCTATTGTAGGAAAAGAAAACAAAGGTCCAAATATGATATTGAAATGGGAGTAGTTTCATCAGTATCATGATCTATAAGACTATAGACCACTTGACATCATTGTTAATCAACAAAGGCGAGGGATTGGTCTGTCCATATGCCCGAACGAATCGCTTCACTGTTCAATGGCTTTCTTGTACTATATGAAATGTGGTGGGAGATTTCCAATACACATGCCCTGAGCAGACTGGGGTGCGCACGCACACTGCAGGGCAAAGAACAATGGAAAGTACGTACCATAATGCGTGCGCATACTGCCGGGCAATGACGTCACATGTCAAGTGGTCTATAGGATTTATAGTCAGATGGGATTTGAAAATTCTATGTGGCATTTAAACATTCATAACCTATCAAAATATTTAATATGCATTCATCAATCTTTATTTTCAGTAAATGTGCAGTTCGAAGCTATCAATGTTGGGAGAGACAAATTATATTCACAGAAAGGGCCAGTGCACTGGTCAGTGGTCATCTGCTATGAAAATGTTTAAGACTGTTGCTTTGGAAGTTATACATACATTGTACATAATTAACTACATGTAGAAGTTGCTATTACAGCAAGCTATGTTGAAGGTTTGTTATGTCGAAAGCTTGCTATGTAGAAGTTTGCTATGTAGATTATACCCTAACCCTAACCATATTCAATATGCCAAACCTTATTTCATATTTGACATCAGGGTGTTAGCCACCCATCAACCTGTCATGGGTCATGGGACCAGCAAAATTGACCATTTCGGTAAATCCCATAACTCGTTTGCGGTTAGACTCCAGATGTCGTCATTTGACACCATGCTGATGCGCATGTTGTTTAGCGAACATCGCTACTGCACATTGAAAGTCGGGATGACATCAAATGACGACATCTGGAATCAAAAAAATGGGATTTGCCAAAAAGTCAATTAATGCCTGTGACATATGCTAAATTCTAAAACTTATAAAAGCAATGTTTGCAGAAGTTCTGTGAACTGAAAACAAGACCAGTATAGCAATAACTATTTGAACTGACTGAACTCTCATGAGATGCAGAGGTCTGGTTTATGTTTACAGGGTCAAATTTTGGACAGTTGGTCAAAATGATGGCCATGTTTCAAATCCTAGCTAAGACCCTGTTAGGCATACTTGACAAACATTGTACCTGTAGTGAATCTTATTTTCGCCATGGCAAACTTTTGACATAGTGGGTGGAATCGTTGGTTCTGCTACATGTAATTGCTATATTCTACATGTACAACTACAAATTTGCTTCTGTTTTAATTTGCTGGCAAAAGGAAGAGGACTTGATTAAGTTTATCTTTTACTGCCATTTTGATCAGCTGAAATGATATATATACATATATGGCTCAAAATATGCTAAGGTGTCATATTATAGCCATATATTTTGGCATCTTTTTTTAAAAATAATAATTATAGAAATGGAATATTTGCTAGTTTAGTGGCAAGTTTAGGTAGTAAAGACATAGCATACACAATTTAAGTAAAATCCTTTCACTCTAAATAATTAAAATACTAAAAAATAGAGGTTATAATGCCTATTTTTACACTTTTATTTGTAACATGCCAAGAGACGCCTTTTTTCAACAGCTTTTAATTTTTTTATGGATCCTTATAGAAATTCATGTGACCTGTTTCCCAAAATGGTGCAGTAAACCAATCAAAAAAACAGAAAGAGGCATTATGAATTATAAGTTAACAGATCAAAAAAAGGATTTAAAAGTTTGCCTTGCGTATGTTACTATTGTCTGTCAAACTTTTGATTGATTTTGAAGTCCCTCAGTTTTTTATAAACAAAGACTTGAAGCATAAACTAAAGGGTAAATCTATTGTAAATAACTTCATTTCTCCATATGATAATCAATTTGTAAGTGGCTGCCATCTTTTTTGAACATATAACAATTTTAAAATTTTTCTTGAAATGTCTGTCAAATAGTAACATACGCAAGACGGTGCTGTAATTCCTGCTAAACTAGGGTGATACAGCTAATTATGCTACATGACATAGCATTTAGCTCCACCTAGCTTTGTGGCACTATCACTTTGTGAGGAGAAGCTTTTTGATGACACAATCCATTGTTAAGTGTTGTCTGTCAAACATTTGTACGCAAGTAACATACGCAAGATTATATTTGTATGTGTCTGTCAAAAGTAACATACATAATACGCTTAAAAAATTAAAAATCACTTGATGTTCACATTATGATGATAGTTTAGAGTTTATAAAAGTGTTTTAAAACATGTGATTTATAAACTGCAAGTGATCTTTATTCAATTTCCCATCTTGAACTACTGTTTTTGCCAAATTATTATTCTGTATGTTACATTTGACAGACATCTTATGTATGTTATGGCTTGACAGACACACATATTTTATTTATAACAATTTATCCTCCTCATTGTAATATTTGGACACATTTTTTTCCACAATCAGTTGCTGTAGGTCCTACACCTAAATAACCACAAAATACCTTATGTAATAGTTTATAAATTTTTATTTGATTGCAGAAAATCATCAAAATTGTGTCTGTCAAATATAACGTACGCAAGGGCTAGAAAATTAAATTTGTGAAGTAAATGGTCTATAACTTATCTTTCTTTTAGTGTATTATGAACGATATATGTGCATACTGTAATTTAAACCTGGTTGGAGACCAAAAGAAAAGAGCTGGAAAAATAATTGTGTGTTACACTTTTATGACACCTTAGCTTATTTTGAGCCACATGCATGTTCACAACCAAATTACATGCATGTTCAAAGCCAAATTACATGCATGTTCAAAGCCAAATTACATGCATGTTAACAGCCAAATGATGTCATGTTCACAGCCAAATTACATGCATACGTCAAATATATGTACTTACAGAATGTACTCTTACAAATAAAGAGGCCTAACCCTAACCGCCTAAGGCCTTTTTGGCGACGGGAAGGGAAAGAAGGAAGGAATAAAGAGAGAAAAGAAGGAAAGAAGTTGTTTGCTCTGGGTGGGATTCGAACCCGAGACCCCTCGCATGCCAGGCACTGGATCGGCGACACTTTGCCACAGGTCTTGGGCTTCGCTGGCCACAGAAACCGTGCCTATATATCACTTAGGGCGATTGCGTCATCACACCACGTGGGATGCATGCACGAACAGCGCATATATCAAGTAGTATTTTGTAGTATACCGTCCTGTTAGGGTTAAATATTGATGTTGACTATATTTTGCAAATGCAAAGCAATTTTGAGTGGGAACTAATCATTTATGTATACAGACACAGGTGCTGAACCAAAACATTCTTTTGTAAAAAATAATCTTCCATGTATATCTTCCATCTTATTATATGTTAGTTGTTAGTGTTACCTGAACGTCAATTCTACTTTGCTTTTATTGTTTCTTGTTTTTTCCATAAGTTACTCTAATGCGAATTGTCCTTTGATTAATGATTTTACAATAATTTTCCTATGTTAAAGGAACATAACATTGAGTCTTTCATCCAAGGTCACTGCAGAAGTTGATCATGAAGAGAACAATATACTCTCATTTCACATGTTTAGTATTTAAAAAAAAATTACAAGACACAAAAGAGTCCATTATGACTAAATTATGATAAATGCTGATTGTACAAGTTTGGTACATCTTTGGATTGCAATATTATTTACAGACATGAAATAGGGTCATTACAAAAACAGAGGAAAAAGGCTGAAAATGCTCAATAAATGCTGAAAAACAGCATAAAATTGAGGTAAAATGTCTCAATAGAGCAAATAATCGATATTTATGTAAGAACCACGTTGAACTTTCCAATTATTAAAAATTTCTATAAACACCACACTCAATACGCACCCGTTGTGAAAAAATGAAGTCAATCACATCTCCCGTTTAATTTTTATGAGTTCTTTTGCTACGATACCCAATTTCATTATTTGTCCACGAGGTACCATGTATTTTGAATGAGAGCACACAATGCACGATAAAGGCACCAGCTCTGAAACTGACTTTAACTTAAATAAGGTTGATTTTTGCGTTATTTCAATTTCTTTTTTCTGTTCAAACAAACTTTCTAACATTACTTTAAGTCCTTCATACCTCACTCGACTTCAACTCCATTTTTTAAAATCCCAATATGTCTAACTTACTGGATATTTATTAATTCACTCCACTTCAATTTGCGCGCATTTCATTTCGACATTTGAAAAAATCCGCCTACAAATGTGTATGTTTTTGATAGAGAATAAACATTTTTAAAGTAAAGGTAAAATGAAAATAACAACAAATAATGTTTCTTTTCCTTAAACAAGACCAAGGAAAATAACAATTTGGGTGCTCCAAATTATTTCAATGCCAATGAGGTTAAGAAAATAGCAGTTGTTCCAAATCTACCTTACACAGAGTGGGCTGGCATTCAAATTTTAGATGTTTCTTGGACAAATATTAAAATTGGGTATCGCTATAAAATGTGTCATAAAAACAAAACGGTAAATGCTAATTCCTTGGTTTTTTCACACAAGGTCACTAATGGATATATCATTTATAAAATGTTTTAAAACCTAAAAGGTTCAAATCGGTTCTAAAATAAAAATGGATTCTTTTCTCTATTGCCCTTTTTTTGACTCACCCTGTACATACATGTATGCTTTGCTTGTCTTGTCCTGAAATATGTGACCAATCCATTTTTGAATAGAATGTTTACATTATAATAGGAATGTAGATTTTTCATAAGGATGATAACTGGCTGCAGTCGCTGCACAGATAATGTACCATGATCAAAAAATCTTCATGTATCATTAAACCTTGTGAAGTAGAGATTTGGAAGTTTCTGATATTACAATGGGTATCAAAATTACTTAACTGTAGATACTTGGTTCAACTCATAATATGCATGATTTTAGTTACATATGCACCCACCAGTCATTAATTATGCAAAGCGCGAGTTTATATCAATCAAATAAGTTGTAAGTGTCAAATACTATCAGTTGAATACAGGGTTATTTGTGCACCATATGTTTTTAAACAACTGGGTCTGTCTTACCAGGGATATTTGTGAAGCAATTGGGAAAAATTATTTTGTACAGAATACTCTCTCTAGCACTAGGATATATATTTCAAGTTTTATTCATGTCATATGTACCATAACTTGTTCCTTCCATTAAGTGTTCACAGTGCTAGTAAGTAATTTTACATGAGCGGTTGGTTGTCAAAAAAGTAGTCATTCATTTCGGTGCAGACACCTTTATATTGGTCAACTTCAAAATGGCCGGTATACACATTAACAATGTGAATATGTGATGTCATCTTTTAGGTGCATTTGGACATGATAATATTCAAATAATACACAAGCACCTTTTTAAATGAATCCAATAAAAAGTAAGAGTCAGATGCATTTGGGGGGTGGTGGGGAAAGGGAATTCAACAACTCTTCCTATACTTTTGTACAGAAGCCAACCGTTGTTTAAAATCTGTGTGCGTATCACGCTTACAAGTTGAATTCAGTATTTTGGAAGTATCGGATAAAGATTGCCGTTTTATTCAGTTTTATTGCTGAAGTGATATCAACAGAAATCACCGATCTTTTTGTAAGGCTGGCTGTCAATAATTAAACGAATTATACGATCTTTAGCTTGTTTTCGTTGTTGAAAGGGATTCAATCATGTTTCACAGTTGTTCATCACTGATTAACAACTCGCGTCCGGCGCGTCTGTGTGGTTTACTTTGCTCGGGCAGCTAAAGCTGCCCTCGTGAAGTAGACCATGCAGATGATGCGGCCGCATCGTTGAACAACGGTGAAACATATTGAATCCCTAAGTGTACCATGTACGTACTCCAGGCATTTACTGTGCATTGGTAAGCTTAACTGAATGGTTTGGATGGGTGGGCGATAGTATCGCATTCTGCAAGTTTAAAAAATTGTGGCTAAGCGCTTATCAGGGCATGGGCGCTTAATGGAACAAACACAGTAATTGTGCCTGTTTTGCATGAAATTGGATTCAAACATATCAGTATTACAAAGAAAAAGATAATGGAGAATCCAGGCAGCACACATCTTTGGAAGAAAATCTGGGGGTATTCATGTTTTGATTGGAATGCATTTGTATCCAAATCCTTGTACTTGTATGTGACACTCACAGACTAATCATGATTTGAAATGCTCACAGAACACAATGTTATTTTCATATGAAGTTAGATGCAAAATAGTTATGGTAATTTCCATGTGCTGTTGGCAAGGACCCGAATACCCACAAATTTCATCCATGGCTGGCTACGCAATAATGACCTTTTTGGTAAATCCCATAAGCCTTTGCGGGTAGACCTGAGATGTTGTCATTTGATGTCACGCCGATGCGCACATCGCTTAGCAAACATTGTTACTGGGCATCATTATTAGGCATTTTAAAGCTGTGAAGAGCGCAGTGGCGATGTGCACGTTAGCATGACAACATCATAGCTCTACCCGCAAATTAGGCTTATGGGATTTACTGAAATAGTCAATTATACAGAGTGTAGCTAAAGGTTTTCCAGATTCTCCTCAGTATCTATTATGTACAGTATTGGCACTCATCAATGCAAACTTTATCATTAATTTTATACCAAAGTACTGTCAAGTTTTGATTTAATGTATGATAATGTAACTAAAATGTACATTTTGCTTATTTTAAATGCAGGTTTTAGTTTTGGTGTGCCTTAAATGCCTTATAGTTATGTTACAGTATATACCATATATGCAGTGTGCAAACAAATCAAAA
Organism: Amphiura filiformis; assembly: GCF_039555335.1. Lineage (NCBI taxonomy): Eukaryota > Metazoa > Echinodermata > Ophiuroidea > Amphilepidida > Amphiuridae > Amphiura > Amphiura filiformis. The sequence continues at coordinate 8,131,533 of NC_092634.1, read as the reverse complement.
TTATTTTATAAGATATGTATATTAGTTAAGGTCCGTTCATACTACCAACGCATTTGCGATGCGGTGCGTTGCCACACTGCATCGTACTGCAAACGACTGCATTGCGATCGCAATGAAGTTATATACATTTTAACTTGGAATTGCAACGAGTTGCGGCAAAAAGTAATCGATATATATCGGCATCGCAAAGCAACACATTGCAAATGTGGTGGTAGTATGAACGGACCTTTAGGCATCTTGAGAGAACAATGCCAGTTCATTGAAAGGTCAACCCAGATTTAAATAAGAATGAAATAAATAAATGGATTTGATATATATATATATTATATAATATAGCAACTTTTTACTCATAGTTAGACTATCTTTTGAATAGAGCGCTCAATCCCAGTAAAGGGAGAGCATAATATATGCATGTAAAGTTTTATTCAGATTTCCTTTGACATCTTAACCATCGCGTATACGTGCGCGACGGCAAGAGTGTGCATTGGACCTTGTGCAAATAATACGCGCTGGACGACTAGCAGTACGCTTAATTTGTAAAAGGAAATCTGAATAACAGTTTAATAAATAAAAATATGTATATACATTACCATCATTTTTATGCAATAATCAACGAGAAAAATGACCAACGAAAAACAACACCTTTTGAATAGCAATATGTTGCAATATTGAATAATATATAATGTTGCGTGTACCTGAAGTAATAACCTGTATAATAACACTGTTGTAATTTGTAAGATTCAGGTAACATGCACAGGTTGCCTTCCTAAACTTGAACAAACAATATAAAAGTTATAGCCAAAATAATAAATTCTCGATCATGAGAGGATGTACCTTCTGCGTCATATTTTTCATAGAATAACACAATCGCGCGACCTGCATGACCGAACCTTGACCTTGCCTAGCAAGCGACTGTGTGATTGGTCAATTCTCAAAAGCTGTGTTTATACCGTAAGCGCCGGTCTTTATGTAGTACGCCGGCGCAAATAACTGTGCGTTCCAAGTTGGCTCTCATGATCGAGAATTTATTATTTTGGCTATAGTGTACAGTATTTTATTTAAGCTGTTCGATTCTGAGTGAAATTTTTCATTGTGAAGATTGAACAACTGAAAGATTGCTATTAAAATGTATTAACAAAATGCTGATTAAATCAAATTTTGTTTGAGATTATAACAATATTTGTTGTTCGACATATTGCATACTTTTTGTGCTCATGTGTCCTGTGGGTTACTCCTACATTAAAGAAATCAATCACCAACACTAGTCTAATGTGAAAACTTCATTGAGGGATTATCAGCTTTATTCCATACAATCCCTCAATTAAGTCTTCACGCTAACATTGCATGTCTCACATGGAGAAACAGCTGATTTTGTGAGTCCTAGAACTCTTTGCAAATAAACAAACCCAAAATCTAGCACAAAGTGGTGATAATTTGTTGACCATTATCATGGGTTGCAGAACCGTTGTATAGTTTGAAACTTGGAAAGATGCTTAAAATCATCCATGCATAATGTTCCATGTCATCTATGGAGGTGAAAATGGTGCACATCCTGATCATTTTACTTTGCTGGCAGTACACATTCTATTTCCTGTCAGGGAGGGTGTCCCTTCAGACCAAACCTGTTTTCAACAACTCTTCCCATACCTTTGTATGTATTTTTGTGTAAGGAGTTTATTCTTCAAAACATAGACCCATGTCTAAGGAATTTTCATGAAAAACCTACCCATTGGAGCGGCACATCCCTGTATGCCTTTACTATGTGAGTACCCCTCAGGATATCTGCCATTCTGTACATTTGGCATGAAGAAGGGACTGGCTGTACAGTGAGTACTGTGAATTTCTACATCTCCTTTGGTATGTTCATGTAGAAAACAGTGAAAAATAAAGCCATTCCTTGTAATAAAGTCTACCTGTTCAAACTCTCCCGTTTTACCATTCTACTAGCCCTATGACTCTTGACTATTGTTGCTAACACCTATTGTCAGTATAAAATTGTATCAGAGAAGTTGCATTCCATTCTGGGTTTTATGCCAAAGCTATGAGAAATCTGTCATATTGGATTATCACTCACAGGGACAAATGCACCTCTTTCTGTTTGCTCAATTTTTTGGAAAAGGCTGAAATTGAACAATAATCAGTGTCTTTGAAACTATGAACATTTCAAACATGGGCATGCATCTGTGCAGTGTGTAGCGCAAAGCATCAGTACATGTAATGCATTCTAAGCAGATCAAAAACAATCATGCTTTCAGTTAAGGCCAAAAAAAAAAAATCGCTTTGCTTGCCCTCGAATGGATTTTAAAAATTGGGTCGGTTGGTCGGGAAAAGTTTTTTTTTTTTTTTTTTTTTTTTCTTTCCGTTTCCCAGAAACAGACATGGCGAATACCGAATGCAATTAATGGTTCAAGCATTTCCGTAGCATAGCAGCAACATCACGCCATGGTCCAGCATCTGTGCTCGCCACTTGCACCTTAAACAATTGTAGCTCTTCTACATGTAGGCCTACGTTTAATGAAGTGTACAATTCTCCTACATGTAGTGTTTTCTGCTTTTCAAAACTATCATATTACCCCTAACACCAGTAAATACCACAAAATACCACGATGAAAAATTCATAACATGCATGCATCCCAGGGTCTGCGATGACGCAATCACCCGAAGTGTGATATGCTCACGGAATTGCTGGCGGGCAGCAATAACCCGAGCAGCTACCGGTCCGCGTTCGTTTGCTTGGCATGCGAGGGGTCAAGGTTCGAATCCCGGGGGTGCCAAGTCAAAAATTCTTCTTCTTCTTGAAAAAATCGGATCTTCTCTGACTTCCGATACCAAAAAGCATGGGTCAGTGTTAGGGTTAAAATACATGTATTTTTCCAGATTAGAGTGTCCTTTACCCCTAACACCAGTAAATACCACAAAATACCACAATGAAAAATTCATAACATGCATGCATCCCAGGGTCTGCGATGACGCAATCACCCGAAGTGTGATATGCTCACGGAATTGCTGGCCGGGCAGCAATAACCCGAGCAGCTACCGGTCCGCGTTCGCTCGCTTGGCATGCGAGGGGTCAAAGGTTCAATCTCAAAAGCCAAGTCAAAATTCTTCTTCTTCTTGAAAAAATCGGATCTTCTCTGACTTCCGATACCAAAAAGCATGGGTCAGTGTTAGGGTTAATCAGCGTGTTCGGTCCCTTTCTTCACCTGTACAGCTAGCGGCAGCGCTACTCGTTGTGTCCGCCATGTTTCAAGTGAAATCATATTTATACCGAGCGATTTGTGCTCTTAATAAAAGTAGCCTCAACAAACATGTTGAAAAAAAATAGTGCAATGTTGCTTCCTAGTCGATACGAACAAATATCATGAATCTAAATATTTATAAACAAGAAATGAATATCTGGTATAACTGTTTTCAAATTGTATCTACTTTTACCATATTTTAACATCTGCTATATGGCTCTGGTTTTTTTAACATGTATCAAAACGCTTAATGGCACTTTGGGAGACCCCAGCAGAAACACATGACATATTTCAGGATAACTTTTTACATTTTTATGTAGTGTAGACATAGGCTAATCTCCCATAGCTTAACAAAATTTGTCCCAGTTTTCTTTCTTTACTTGTGACAAGACCAAATGTCCAATTGTTAACGGAAATTTGTCAACCTAACAAAAGTGGCTGATATGTTTTGTTTGCAAAATAAAACCAGATCAGCTCTGAGTATTCTGTTTAATATTTTATGAACACATGTTAGTACAAGATCCAAGAAATACAAGATTTACCAAATAATTTCTAACATGAAAAAAATTTGAGCACTTGAAAATTATGTTTCGGACGTTACATTTTCCGTTAACAATCTTGCTCTATTTTTAACACTGTCTAAGTGATTGTTTTATCAAGTAAAACATGAGCAAATACTTTTAATGTGTGCCTCAGGGCAATATAAGTAATTGTAAGTGCACATTTTGTATCGCTTGAATGTTTTCAAATTATGGTGACGCAATACTTAAATGGGTCTCATTTTCCGTTAACAGTTTTGTAACATCCGAAAGAATACATATTGTCTTATAATTATGTGAAGAACAATACCAGCTTTGAATTTTCATTATTAAGTTGAAGTAGACATGACAACAAGTATCTAAATGAAAAATGATTTTACTTTCTCTTGACTTTCTGTAAAATGTTGGTCACACAACATTTCCGTTAACAATGGTAACATCCGAATCAAATGTAACATCCGATACAGAAAGAGTGACATATTATTGAAGAAATTTAATTTGAGGGAAAATGAAAGGCTCAAATGGATTGGAAATCAAGGGAAGGCCATAGTAGAAACATTTTTTACCATATCTGGGTTTGTTCTTTGAGTGTGCAAACTGTTAACATGTCAAGTTTGTTTCGGATGTTACAAGGCAAAATGTTAACGGAAAGTGAGGCCAATGACAGGGCTTTGTAAGAAGATTTTAGAATATACACTTAAATGAATATGAATTTCTAGTAAATATGATGTACATTCTCATTTTCCAAATATTGCTGACTCCATTTCACCTTTGAAAACCTTGCTAGTGGAAAAAATTACAAGTTGTTAGCTCTACAATATGATCAATATCTATTGTCTCTATGCACAACACATAAAATAAAAAGCAATATAATTGATTTGGTTCATTCCTTTCAAATTAATTTCATTACTGACATATACGCATTTCCTAAGAAATTTATTTTAAATTTGAAAAGCAATTTACACTGAGTATTTCTCCATACACTAGCAAAATACTTTAATTTAAAATGTGTTTCGGATGTTACCTATTTTTTGTTAACAAGTCCAAAATGAAGTTGTAATTTCAAAAACTTTATAAGAATTTAGCACTAGATAATATCTAAAACTTATTGAAAATAATTAAGTAGCAATTTTATCATAACATTTATTTCAAAATTGAAAAAAAATCGGCATTTTCATAAAAAAGTGATCATTTTAACATTTAATATATACGTACATGTACATGTGTGAGGCCTATATTGGAATCACTATGCACATATACCATAAATAAAGCAGGAGAAATACTTATTATGATTCATACAGCTTCATTATGTCCAATAAAACTATAAATTAACAATGGAAACAAATTAACCAACAAGAAAAATATTCTTAACAACGGAACAAATTTCAAGGGAATTATTTGTTAACACAGATTTATGAGCTGTTTTAATACACATCAGTTTTTGCATATTTTATATTATGTGCAAATGATAAATGATTGTGCCTTGCATTAAAAAATTTCTGAGAGTCCATGGTGGCAACATACCTGTTGTATAATGATCTCATGTTTGTTAATTCAACTTCCAACCATCAAACTTAGTAAAAATGTTAACAGCATGTAACATCCGAATCACTGCCTTTAATTATACAAGTATTTGTACATATTTTGAATCATTTGAATAATTTCAACAGGTTTTCTGATTCAAAGTGATTGATATTTATGCTAAAATAATGAAATGTCACAATGTTTCCCTCAATTAGTTAAATTAGATTGCAAATGCATGTTAACGTAATGTAACATCCGAACACTTTGAAGTTGGGAAGACATAAACGAGAGCCTGATTATGCTTGTAAGAAAGGTATAGCCCTTTGTATTACCAACTTAATGCTTCAGGGAGCTAATTTATTTGATTTATTATGATGTCCAGTGCACATTTACAATAAGGATGCGGGTAACAATGTATATGCATTGATTATTGTTTTATTATTATTATATGTGTTCTTTTTTGGAAAGCGCTGTGGTCCTTGGAGGGCGCTATATAAATGCTTGGTTGTATTGTATTGTATTGTATATGAATAAATGTGGATATCAGTACATGTATATATCTAAATTAAAAAAATTTCTTCAGGAAGATGAAAATATCATTTATGATGATTACATTTGCAAGTGATAGGTTTAATTATCTGACAGTGATTATCACTTACATTTTTGAACTAGTATGTGCTTAGAAATAGGGCCAGATGCCTGCAAATAATGCCTGTTAACATAATAATGTAACATCCGAAACCCACGAGTATAGAGAGTTACATTTTTACTATAAAGGCATTATCAAACTTATTTTGATATGTTAGTACTCAGTTATCATTACCTTGTTCACATATGGATTAGCAATATATGTGGATGAAATTAAGTACATTTAGAGCATATTTTTGACAACCAAACCTGCTATTTTGCCCATTTTCCAGTTTCATATGCCTGAAAGGTTACCTAAAAGTGATCACAGAATGGCCATATTTGGTCAATAGTAACTTGGACTCATTATTTTCCCATCACAACTAATTTGCTAACTAATAGGCATTACAGTAAGCAATATCTGGCTTTGGCAACAAGTTGCTTTTTTAGAAAAAAATCTCATTTGGCTAAAGGGTCTGCAAAGTTTACAGACCAAATGAACAGAATTAAGCTCCAAGTTTTGTATTTTCTTAAAATTCAAGTAATCTGCTTTGAGAAATGACATATTTTAAGGGTCTTCTGTCAATTTCATTTTTACCCTCTTAGTTCACACTTTTGATACATGTTAAAAAAACCAGAGCCATATTGTATCCATTCTTGCATGATATGCACGGTTATATTTTGCCTGTAAATAAACTCATCCCTAGATGCGCCGTCCGAAATGTGCAGGTGGAGAGCAAATTGTATTAGAGCTTAGACGCTGAGGTGGTACACGAAATTACGGAACCCGACAGTCAGGTACAGCCGGACACGTAAACATGCAGGATATGGTCTTTTACAACGTTTCTTTTAAATCATCGGTTTTCAGGCGAAAAACACATGCCATTTTGGGAAAGTCGCAAAAAACCCCTTTTTCAAAAAAAAAAAGTTCTACGGTCGGGACTGCCGAGACGGTCGGTCGGACGAGGGCAAGAAAACAACTTTTTTTTTTGGCCTAAACACCATTATTTCTCCTCCCTGAATGACATGCAAACATGGCAGGGTCCCTAGCCTCTGGTAGAATTCTGCAATTGTCAACCATACATACCTTTGAAGAGCCTCCTTTCCCAATAGTGCTCAGTATACTGTAATGTTTACCATTCACTGTGATGGTGTCTTTGCTTTTCCTTACAGGCTACAACAAAACAGATCAAAACAAATCAGAAACAAGAGTGAAAACAAATCCTGACTTTGTACTATAGTGCAAAACACATTCTTAACAGCTATATCAATCATGGCAATCTGATTGGCTTATCCTTGTATCTGAGCCCTGTTATAGCTCACAACAAATATGGGCATATTACGTATGACCACTACGCGCAATAATAACTTTCAAAGCATATATCATCTGACAAGGTTGTGTCTTTTTGCAGAAAAGCGGTAATGTTTGTCTGACAATGGGACCATTTTTATAAATGTTATGTTATTTTCAATATATTTCTTTATGCTTTAAAGTAATTTCAGTTGACTACAGGTTTTTTCCCCCAAGTTAAATGTAATTGGCCGTGTTTGTTATTTTTTTCGTCTGCTCTCTGCTCGCTTTTGTTGTTGTTGATATTATGCACCTTGTTGTTGTTGATATTGTGCACCTTTCTTTATCTATGATTATGGTGACATAGAGCTTTTATTTTGAATGACCTTCCTACAATAAACTTGATAGTGCTGAGCTCACCATTTTTGGTGCAACAAATGTGGCACCCTCATTGGCTGCCTGTGTTACTGATGCTCCTACCACTTCCGCTGTCTGCTTCTTCACATTGAGCACAGGTGCGGCTGCAGCCATGGCAGGTGTGTTGCCAGTTGGTGGCGCTACAGCAGGCGTAATGAATTCAGGCTGGCTTACTCCAGGGGCTTGTTGCACAGAGGGTTGTACCGTAAATGGAGCAGTCTCTAGGCTCGTGCCTCCTGGGTTTGATTCCACAGCTGAAACAGGTTTGGTACTGGAAAAAAAATATAAACCCAATGTATCAATATTGTAATGAAAGATTAACATATTATAAAGATGATTTAAATCTGAAATAGACCATATGTAATACTCCAGCCTCAAAGTAAAAGTCCTCCAAGATGGGTTTCTGAGAACAAAATTATTCATGATAGAAACAGGCGAGTCAAGTGTCTTTCTGAAATCAATGGTGGTGCCAGGGATGCCAGAGATTACTCCCATCATTAAACCTTTTTCCCTGTCACGATTTTTTCAAATAAGTATTAGGGAGGAAAATAATCATTTATAGCTTACTCGTATGGAAAATCTGGTGCATGTTGCTTTATTTCTGGTGTCAAACCCACGCCACTGTCCAATGAATGGCTACTTTCTAATATGGGTTGTAACACAGGCTTGGGTTTGCTATCTGCAGTAGCTTGATGTGATGGTGCCACTTGGTGTGATGGTGCCACTTGATGTGATGGTGCCACTTGGTGTGATGTTGCCACTTGGTGTGATGGTGCCATTTGGTGCAATGGTGCCACTTGGTGCGATGGTGCCACTTTGTGTGATTGTGCCACTTGGTGCGATGTTGCCACTTGGTATGATGGTGCCACTTGATGTGATGGTGCCACTTGGTTGGATGGTGCCACTTGGTGAGATGGTGCTACTTGTTCTGGAGGACTGGTGTTGCCTAGTGGTTGGAAGTCTACAAAGTAGCTGTCGGAATCATCGCTGTCATCAGGGTTGCTGCTCTGCTTAACGAGAACTGCTGGTGCAGGTTGGGATGCTAATCTGACACGAGTTGCTGTACCACCAACACGGGTTGCTGTACCAGCAGTCACTCTGCATACATGTATGGTAAAAATAACAATTTCACATATTGTGTAATAAAATTACAAAAGTTGAATTTAATTGAGGTTAATGTTCTCCCTACAGTACGGGCGCACAGACTTTTTACCGGACTTTCTTACATTAGAGGATGTCTTGCAATAAACAGACATTATTAAATATTCGTAATTATAATTTCCAACCGTACCCTAAAGTCCGATGATTGAAGGAAGTCCCGTTATAACATGAAAACTACCATGAGAGGACGTAATTGAAGTATGCATTCGGCAGTGTGTAAATGACCGCTGTTATTTTCACTCGGCGCAAGCGCAGATGGCTCATTTTTAGATGACGTCATCACCATTATCGGTCGGAAAAAGCTTCCGACTTTGGATTTATGAATGAAATTTAGCAGCGGATTTTCCGGAGTTTTTCGAATTATGCAAATACGCAACCTATGACCTTTTTACGTCAGAATATTAATAAGCATCATGGCGCCCACTGAAAGAAAACCCGATGGGATTTGATTCAGTTTTCAGCAAATTATGCTACTTTTTTTTGAGCAGCTTATCGATAAATAATTCCACGAATGTGAGCACGATATTTTGAAAATGTTCAGTGCAGTGGAATGTGGTTAAAAAAATGACTTTTATCAATTTTGTTTGGAGTCGGGAAATTAACTATAGTAAAATTTGACTCCTCAGTTGTTGGAAATTCTTTCTTGGAACAAATGAAATATATTTTGTTTGAAATAAGTCAAATAAAAAATTGTTTATATTACGTTGCTAAATACGTATTGCATTGTTCGAATTGTCTATAGATATTTCAATGGAAAACAAGAAATAGCAAAATATCAGTAACATCCCATTTTGCCGTAACCCCCCGCCATCGCGCCATGGTCGACATAGGGGTTCTTTTCACGCTGAACACGATGGCGCTATTCACAACATGCGATACTCAATCGTTTAGCCCGAAGAGCATGATAAAAACATAATGTCTTGTTATGACAGGATTACCCGATATTGCAGGACAGCAAAGTCCGGTTGGTAAAGGAATTCCCGTTATTGCGGGACAAGTAAGTATGTCTCGTAAAAGCCCTAAGTTGTATGGATACTTTCTTGGATGCTTTCTTCTTTAATTTGAATTAAAATCAAATGAATTAGAACATAAACTAACTCTGTTTGGAACTCATTCCATTTCCCACACTTTGGCTACTATTCATGAAGAATTTGCAAGCTGTGGACAAAAGTCACATACCTTGCCGGTCTCCGCCTGGCAGTGGAAGCACCTGCTGTACTCTGTGTCTTGCAATTTGGGGTCACCAGACTCAGACCTTGTGTCAAAGGTGGCCTGGTAGTCTTAGATGTGCTTTGTGCTAGTCTGGTGCTGATGCTGCTAGTGATTGGGACATTCTTCTTTTGGCTCCCTACTGTCTGTTGCTGCTGATTGAATGTATTAAACTGGTTGTTCATCCATGGTATGGTGTCTGCCTCGTCTGAGTTATTGCTCCGATTGCGGCTCCTGCAAGATATAAATTAATTACACACAACAAGTGAATACCGCCACGAAAAGGGGGCGCAATTTTACATTATTATCTACTCTCTTGTATCATCACGAAAAAGGAGTTCACTAAATTAATTTATATTAGTCTCAAACCCAACCATAATTACAACACCACAGAATTCTAACTCTAAATTATGCTCTTTCAACCCTAAACCAATCCCGACTTCCAACTTTACAATCCCAAGCCTAAACCAGAAGTTTCTGATGTCATCTCTACTTCAAAATGCTTATACAAATTTGAGATTTTATCCACATGGTGTGCACCTGGAGCACAACTACTTTACTACCTAATAAGGCAGCTATTATTGTTACTGTCTAACCATTTCACAAAGACGCACACGCTATTAAGATACCTCTCTTCATGTCTTGACATCACTTATCGCACTAAACATAAAGCTCTATACCTCATTCTGTATGTCAGTAAAACTACCCTAATTACCTTTTCTCAGGAGGATTGAAGCTGATGGTAGAGTCTGAGTGAGATTCAACCTGCATGTGTGATTGTGCCTCTACTGGCTTGCTATCTTTCCATGCTGGGCGTGGTGTGTCCACTGGGCGTGCTGGTTCTATGTTTGCTACAGTAGGTGCTTTATTCCTGCCAATCAAATCCAAAATAAGGGAGTATGAAATTACAAGATTGTGTTGAAATCTCTGTTGAAATATCAAGATTGTGTTGAATCTTGTTTAAAATCTCTGTTTATCATGGATATACCTCAACAGTTAAACCTTCACAAACGTCTCGAACGCGATTTTGGCCGGATGGCCTTCAAAAACGTAAGATCTTTGGAAAAATTGGAGCGAAAATCGGCGAGATTTGCCAACCATCTGCACTATACTTTGCACTATCAAGACAAAGGGAGACATGTGCTATCTGGCATCTACACACCGATCATCAAGTCATGTGACCGCGGGTTACCCTGTGGGTCACATGACTAGGTGTTTACCGCTCCACCTCACTTTCTGATGAAATCCCACGGATGTGGGATGAAATATCAAGTAAGTCAAACATTTTGTTGAGAGAACTTGTTTCAAATCTGTTTATCAAGATTGTGTTGAATTGTTGTTTTACATGAGCTGTACCAAATATTTGAACATGGGCCTTAAAGAACACCAAAAAGAGGTGGAGAAATTTGGAACTAAGCCATACACACACGCTTTTTTTCAATTCAATTTTATTACAAAATAACCTCGTGGCCCTAAGGCCAAATTGCGTATTTTTTACATGGTATAAAAGGTACAAAATCAATACATGCTTTTAAAATCAAAATACAACAAAAAAAAAAAAAACATTTAATAACAAAATAAATTTAAAAAAAAAAATGCACAAGAATCAAGCACTGATATTGCCACAACGCACAAACTTATTTAAAATTATTCATGCCATAAAAACCCAAATCAGAAATCCTCACTCACTCATTTATATAACTCAAGCACTTACTACTTACAGGCAACGAGCAACATACAAAATTACTCTCACAATCATTGAAGCAACAATACATGGACACTCCTAAAATACACACACCCCAACATACTCACATGCACAGAAACATTACACTCACTTCCCATCAGCCTCTCTGGAACGCTAACTCCATATCATCTGGCACAAATCAGCTATCACTGATCATGTTACCTCTCAAATGGCAGGACTCTATTGAAAGAAAATCTGACAAGACCACAAGGTAGCTGAAAGCCATCTAGATCCGACGAAAAGAAAAAACACTCAAAACATCGCCAAGGGGACCTATTCACTAAATCAAGTGTAGTGGTGAAACATCACTGAGCTGTACCAAAATTACTGCTGATCATTGAAAAAATTGAAAGTTGGCAATCTCAAATTTGCCTAGATTCAATACACCTGTGTGTTTTAAACTTGCCCTTATCTTAATTACATTCATGGAGCACACACATAAAAATATTTCATTTTCTACTCAACTTGAATCTTGGATTTTTAACTTGTGAATAGACCTGTTTTTAAGACAAACTCATTTCCTATATCCCACATTTATACCTGTCCTGCAAATTAACAATGCCAGTATTAATATACATGTACCCACTTGTCAACCGTAACACAGCATCCCTTACCCGTTGTCCTCAGATACAGGTGGTATTAGCTGAGCCTCACCAGCATGATAACGCTCCAGAGCTGTATCAAGCATATCTCTAGGGTGTGCACCGATTTCCTTGGCTTTCTTCAAGATAGTTACACATTTCTCTAAGTCATCTATGGGGCAAGATAAGAAATCATATCAAATTACCATGCAACAAATTACTTTGTTTTCTATAAAACTATTTAGAGGCTGCTTCCCTTCTACTGTTTTTTTCTTGGGTAGCATCGTAATTTGAGTGTGATCATCGGCCACCTGTCAGCATGGATCAGGCGGTAAAGTATTGGACTTACATCAGAGGTCTCATTGGTTAGAATGCAGCTTCAGCCATATTGGGTGACTGCATGGGAGGGGAGGATCCGCATTACAACACATTCCTGGGCTGCGTTTCCATGTGACCTGATCTAGTCCACACATGACGGCATTGTGACATGAGCACCCTAAATGGCTTCACGTTATGGCCATGCGTTTTGACCTGAACACCCAAAAAGGGTGGTGGTGTCACACTTTTCACCATGATCGTTTCGTTTTTTGAGTATATCTTTGAAAGTAAAGAAGCTATGTCAATAAATTTGGTACCAAGTGAAAGCTCATATATTAATGATGAACTATGGAAAGTTACATAAAGGTATCTTGAACAGAAGCAGAATGGCATTCAATCCAATGACCCAAGTCAGGGGTGGTGGAGGCAGCGGCTCATGAGGCAGCGGCTCACTATGTACAAACTCAATGGGAAATTTCATTTTTGGTGCCTCGCAGTGCAAAAATGTTGATATTTTCTTTAAAAACTAGTGTATATCAATAAATTTGGTACCAAAAGAAAGCTAACATTGTTATCTGAAGTTTTATTCTGTAAAATAGTTGAAACAATAAACTGCCTTGAGCTAATGATAGGGGCATGTGCTTTGAACTTGACATCTAAAATGGGTGAGTGGCATCACATTTTTCACCGTGGTCATCAGTTATTTTAATGTATCATTGGAATAAAAATAGATTTGATAGTAAATTTGGTATCAAATGACAGCTAAAACACCAATTATTAATTACGGAAAGATGTCAATAAGATATCTTGAACATCTATAGAATGGAACTCAATCCAATTGGCCAAGGCAGGGGTGGTGGAGGTAGCGGGGCACTCTGCACAAAACTGTAAATCAAGTTTTCATTTTGGGAGCCTCGTAGTCGGTGTGCAAAATGTTGCTATTTTCCTTAAAAATGAGTGTTTATCAATAAATTTGGTATCAAAAGAAAGCTGACATTATTATCTACACTTTTATTTTGTACTAAGTTAAAATAGTTAGCAGCTTTAGGGTATATGATAGGTCAATGTTCTCCAAGACAATAAGAAAAATTAATTCTATTTCGGTCACTTTTTGAAGGGTTGTATCATTTTACGAAAGTGATAACCACCATACTTTTATATATTGCAGGAAAGCCCTTATTCTGATCTATTAGAAAATGACATAAAATAAGATGCAGGGGTAACACAGAAATGTTAGTGACATTATACCCCTGTACCACTGTCAGTTGATGTTTTGTCTCATTCACATAAATGTAGCATTAGAACCTTACATCTGACAGTGTTTCTGAGTCTCTTGTTGGATTCCTTGTTCAATTTCCTTTCAGAAAATGTATACTTTTATCATGCTGGGGGAAGGGTTTGAAAAATATGGGCATTTGAAGTTGAAAGAGTGTCGCGAATTTCAAAAATCAGTGTGTGACGAAAAGTCGGCGAGGTTAAAACACATGGCCTTATAAAAGCGCCCCACAATGTTTCTTGTTTCTCATTTGCCGAATGCGGATTCAATGCCGTATAGAAACTTTCTATTTAAAAATGGATATATATGGCAAATGCATCCCAGGAGATCGCACTGAATGTTTTTAAATTTATATCCTGCTCTCATGTTGAGTCATCCATTGTTTTCACTCCCCTTTATTTAATGTATTATAAGATTAAAGTTCTATGTACAGGTAGGCAAGACAGTCTGAAAATCATTCGATTTCAGATAAAATTAGATTAAGGTGGAAAAAACAGCAAACAAAGTATGGGATTCGATACAGCCATGTAAGCGATATACGGAAATAGGTCACTAGACTACCTATCTTGAGGCTAACCAATGTGTAGTTATATTACAATATTGCACATAAGTCGTGTTCACATTTTGAGTTACACCCGTATATAATCTTACGCTAACATAAACATCAATTGATAAAAATTCCAAAAATATTTTCGCTACTTCCTAGCACTACGTCGACCAGTTCCACCAAGCATTCACTTCTGGTTGGCGTAAATATCGGCTACCACTTCTGGTGTTTCTGCGAACTTTTTCAACCACGCGATATGTAATTTCTTAGTTCCGACTGTCACAAAAGGCCAAACTTGTGCCAAGTGTAACTAAAAAAGTGTTCACATTGCAACTTATGCCTGGCGGATGTTACACCCAGCTCGCTACTCCTGACCTTTGTCAGGAGTAAATTGTCGGACGTATGCCTGGCGGAACTTATGCTGACTATCGTTCACACTGCCACTACTTCTGGCAGAGCCTACCGCTACTCCTAGCAACTTGCGCCGACCAAGTTCCGCTGGGCGTACGTCCGCCAATGTGAACAAAACTAATTATACATTTGTACATACTATGCTTTCTCTCCAGCTGAGCTGCAGCAACATGAACAAATGCAAATGGCTTGATGTTACCACGTGCAAATTTGAACAGAATACGAGCATCATCAACATTATCTTTCCTGTAAAAGAAAGAGATAAAAAATAAACATATAATATTATTATAAATATAGTCAATGTCCATTTTTAATTTCTTGCTTTCTCTGACCTCAACTTGATGTTTGTCTTTTGTTTATATTGCCTTGTTACAAGACGAAGGCTAATGAAAGTTTTATACATGCTTTAAAAATTTCATGTTTTTGAAATATTGGGTTCTGCAAGGCTCATCAAGCTCATTGCAGTATGTTATAAATATAAATAAATAAAAATTGATGCAGTTTTTTCCCCTTAGAAATTTGACACCATTTTTCATTTTCAGCAAAAATAAGTTTAGCTAGCCAAAAAACAATTGCATCAAATTGACTGAAACAACACCATGATAATATAACACCAATAAAACTCTCAGTGTCATTCCCCATAAATGAACTCCAGTGAGTCCAATAAATTTAGTACACCAAAACTTACTCTTTTAGCCACGCAAACTTAACAACAATCTGTGCGTATGCTTCATTTCTTCGGTAGATGTCTAGATTGATGTTCTTCATGGCCCTATTGTATGCACTCCACATCGTCCTAAACTTATTGGTTTGGTCCGCAAATTGACCCCTGACCTCGAGGTATTGCAGGTAGTCCAGCCAGTCCTCTGGTTTGTTGCCCGCCTCGCCTATCTTCTGTAGCCACATAGTAGGATCTGGAAGTCAAGGTGTTCACATGAAATCAAGTTTTGAAGTCATTCATTTCATAAACAATCTCATCATGAATCTTACTGAAGAATTGGGCTCTTACTAGTTCATGAGTTGTAATCCATTCACTCCCTATGGAAGAGACATGACTTAAAAATGTTCGCCCGGAAATGGGGAACCCCACCAGGGGCACAAAGGCAGGCCCTTGGACCCCACCCATTCACGACTTTGCCCTAAGATTCACAAACATTTTTACTTCAAATTTGGACAGGTAACTTTCCTGCCAAGTTTTTTTAGTTAACAATAACATGCCAATTTTACCACGTGCACTGGGGCATGTACTGATGTCATTCACTCAAGGAAGTCAGATGGATATAGCCCTGCTTAAACTCACCCATTGTACATGTACCAGTAAGTGATCCCGTCACATTCTCCTTGTGTACTGCTGCATGTTTCGCATCTTGAACTCCAAAGTCACGCCGCAGTTTGTTCAGACGATCACGAACGTTAGCCAGGCTTTCAGCCATTTTGTACTGATGACACTCAGTCTACAATATTGGGAAGACAAATATTGGACAAATATTTTAAATGAAGATGGCAAATCTCACTTTTTATTGTTATTGATATCTCGGTTTTTTGCCTTACAAAATTGTGTTTTTGCCGAGGCCTACTAATGCATTTTCAGAAAATTTGTTGATTTGGCATGGACCGACCCAAATCCTTTTCTGTACAATGCAGCAAACCAGCACTAAGTGCAAAACTAGAACCAGGACTGGCGAGTCGTCAAATCAACCAAAGTTCCCAGGTGACCATCAGGGGTAGCATTAAGGCCCAAAAGTCGGGGGTTGTTTTCCCGTGTTTTGCACTCCCGAGCTTGCAGAAAATCCAAATACATGGGGTGAAAATTAAATCTCTGGGGTGAAAAATATTTTGCAGTGTAGTCAGGGGTAGGAGTAATGTCCAAAAGTAGAGGGACCGAGTTCACCCCCCGAGCTTGCACATTCCCAATATATATATATGGAGGGTGAAAAATTAAATTCAGGGGGTCATTCACCCCCGATCGGGGGTTAAGGCAGCTGTGTACTCTAGACATTGTTTCTTTCGCAAAATTGAGGTTTTTTTGATATGTTTGTACTTTGTTATGTTTTTATAAATACAAGGAATGAAAATCCAGATTTGTAAACTCCAACTGCAATATTTTAAGGATTTTATTTCACTATTCCACTCGTGTTTGAAATTGAAAAGGAAAGAAAATCTTTGTTGAACCAGCAAGGGTACACGCAGCGCAACAACGCATCGTCGCGTTCGTGTCAGCGCAATTTGTTAACACACAAATACGCTTACGCATACGCTGACGCTTATCTGCATCGTGGCGCATCTTATGGAAACACCACGGAAGCACTGATTTCACAAAAACCTAGTGGTCAAATGGCTCCGTTTTAGCTGATAAAATGTGGGTTTTTCAAGTTCTTTCCCCGATTTAAATATCAAGTTATGAATGGATTTCGCTCAAACTTCTCAAGGAGCTGTGGATTTACCCGATATTCACGTAATATAAGGAACAAAAACGAAAACTGCCGCATTCTCCTGCGAGATTCGATGAAAGTGCAAAATGTGACCACTTTAAACTTCAACGGCCATTATTTCAATGTTCATTTTCTTGCCTTCATAAAATGTATACCTTTATATGTCTTGCGCGAATAATTACAAAGTTATTGCACTTTTACTACATCTGAGAGTAGGGGCCTACACAGCCTCCTTAACGCTACCCCTGGTGACCATCTCATATTTTGATGAAAGTATAATCTTTAGTGGGCACAATGAACACACACAAAACTTTGGTCTCATAGTCCATGTCATTTTCAAGAAATGGCACCTTGAAGTTTGGCCCCTTTTCCCCCTTTTGGCACTTGCAAGTGTCATTGGTGATTTTTACCAACTTTTCCATGGTAGAACTCTCATAACTTCCTGTTCTGAACAGATACATGTATAAAGCTGCAAAGTTGCATTATAGCTAACCTTAGTTATAATGTCATATTTTCAGAATCTGGCCCTAAATTTCAGATATATCTGCTTTCCTTTTAAAGTTATGAACACTCAAAGTTAGTAATTTATTCAACCGCAAGTTCCGCAAGTGTGATTTTGTCATGATTTTGGGGGTCTAAATTATTACTTTTTAATATATCAACACTTTGAGGTTTATTTTTGCATCAAGCTTAAACAGTTGCCAAACACTTTGAAGTCAATGTTTTTATACAGTGGAAGGAGGGCAGGGTTTTGGATAAATGAGGGAAATTATGGGGTAAAAAACAAGGTTAAAACAACTTTTTAATAAACAAGTGAAAACGGCCATTTTCAATTTTTGCTAGGAAAGTTTTGCCTCAAAAAACAATAAAAAAATTATCGGAAAAGCAAGAAACATACCTTCATAAAATCAGCATCACTTCCGTCACATAAAAAGATGGCCAGATCAGTGGAAAGTGGCAAAGAATTTGTGAAATGAAGTAATTTTGTAAATAAAAATACATTGTGTTTTTCAAGAAATTCACCATCTTGATTGAATAAATGCAGAATTGTGTCACAAAACTGTCAAATGCGCTTGATCAAGCGCCCGTGCTACATTATTTAAGTTTTGGAGTTTGCATCACCGGTTTTGTATTCAGCTCTTTTATGTCAAAAATTGCGATAAAAACTGGGATTTTCATGATTTTGGAACAAAATAAAGTTTGTTCAAGTTCATCATGCATGCATGCTAGTCCTGCCAGCAAGACTTCAGTCTTTATCATAAACATAATGACATCTACTGACCTGAAGTCTTGCAGCGGTACATAGGGATGCACTGTACGTTTAAGAAATCCAAACTTTAAGCATCAAGAAATATACCTTGTATTTGTCAGTTTTACCTCAGAGATGCTGTAGACCCTCTCTACACAGTGTAGAAACATCACAAGTAGAATGCTGCTCAATATGATAAATCCAAATCATGAAAATCAAGACATTTTGCAGAGCAATATTTTGACCACTTTTGCACTAAGTAAATTACTCCCATGAATTACAACCCTGGGAATTTTGAACCCACCCAAAAGATGAGATCAATGTTGATCAATTACCTCAACTTTGGGAGTATAGACTAGTACAGTGGGATTAAAATCATCCAAGCACGCCCAAACCCTGGCCTGGTACAATGGGATTAAAATCGTCAGTGCATGCCCAAACTGTCCTTGAGAGAGTTCCTCAGCTGCATCCTTAGAGCCCAAAATGAGCCCACATATTGTGATGTTTCTTATTTGTGGAAAAGATAATAATAGAGTGAACTGTAACTCTAGGTACGACGAGTTACAGTTACTTTACTGGAACTAGCATGCATGCATGAGTTGTAGGTATCACAGGGAAACCTCGGTTAACACATTTGTTAGTCAGTCAAAATGGCCTAAACCGGCAATACAAATTTACATTGAAATTAAAAAGAAGCTTTTTAAGAAGGAAACCTTCATAAATATGTTGTCTATACTTCACTTGACCCAAATATATGATTTTTTTTGGTGATGAGAGACTTGCACATGGAATTTCAGAGAGATTTTGATAGCAGTTCCATTAAAAAAAGGTGCTATCGTCACACCCGTACCCCCGTAATGCTGTTTTGGGGAAGTTTGCTAGGAGAATCTTTTTGATGAAAGTCAATCTTTGACAAGATGTAACTTTGCTACGGAAAGTGCTAGATGACAAAAAGGTTTTCAGTGTTGGCTTTCTTTACTCAAGGGCTTTAATTTGATATATAAAATGATGCAGTTTGATGGCAAATTTGAATTCACCTGGCATACCTATATAGCTCATCATGTTTAACCTTGATGCGAAAGTTTAATTTGATAAATTCGTAATTTTCACCTTATATAGCTCGGGTGGTCTAAAAGAAAAGATCAGGCTATCGGTGAGCAAATTCTTGGCTAGACTTCTCGAGCAATGTCAGTGATGTTGACAAGTCGAGTCTTCCGAATTCGGCAACTCAGTACATGTAAAAAAGTAAACCTAACGAGATTTTACAATGGTCTTCGAACACTTTTTACACGCATCAGAGTTAATACAGTAACGAATAGTAGTACTACACATGTTTCTAAATAATATCTATTGTTATAAACATCACTTTTTAAATAAAAACTGAGTGAAAATACCTGAACAAGTTATGGTTTGTTTGCATCGGCTTCCGGGTTTTAAACTCTCCGCGTATCATGTGATCTCGTTCGCGCACAGTGATTGGCTAATGCTAATACCATAAATCAAGGATAACATTATAGAGGGCGCTAAAACTTGAAATAATTAAATCAGACCAGACCAGACGTGAGATCAACTTTAGTTTTCGCCTCAACTGCTAAATTGTTGGTCTTAAATGTATAAAAGTAAGCCATATACATTTTTAGAATGGCAAAGACTCGGTGAATCCATCTCTGAGGTCAAATTTGGGCAGAACATGCTCATTTTTGGAGGGAAAAAAAAACGGGTTTTTTTTTCACCAAATTTTTTCGGACCACGAAAAAAATGTCTAGGCCTATTCATATTTAAAAACTACATACAAAATATCTAGGACCAACTTCAATAAAAAATATTTGACATTTGGGCCAAAATCAGGCTTTTTTATGATTTTTTGGCAAAAGTTGATTTTTGACCATTTTTTGTGCAAATTTCTCAAAGTTGGTCAAAGTTTTTTTTTTTTTTAAACCGGTCCTAGATATTTTTATTTAGTTTTTAAAAATAAATAAATTGGTTTTTTTTACTCAAGAATTTTTTTGTTGTGGTCAGAAAAAATTTGGGCTAAAAAAAAGTTTCCATTATAATGGGTTAAGACCACCCAAAAGCCATATTATAACATTTTCAAACAAAATAGATTAGCATTTCTTTGCCATAAAATGTTAGCTTTTACTGTCAGATATATCCCTTTTATTTTTGAGCCGAACAACTACGGCAAAGCAAAGAAAATTGGAATTTACTACCAGCGCACATGCATACGTACCACTCCTTCGGTCATGTTGTGGTAAGACCCTTTGTTGTGTATATCACCGTCCCGCATGCCGTGTACGTACTGTGTGTTATGAACATCGTGTATGCGTTCGACTAATAATTCCATCGTAATAATAAAGCGCCGGATCCGGCGTTTTATTCAAAATCTCGGTTTTTGACAAAACTACAGCACCTAGAGTCTTGATTTTTGCAGGCTATATTGGTTTAATAAAGTACAATTTAATCGGGTAAAAAAGGGAATTTTAAAAATTCAGTGAGGGCGTCTTCCTCAGCAAATGTTATAATATGGCTTTAAATGTTGTGTGCTTTCATCACATGGAAAAGGGACTAGCCCAAGGCTAGTTAATGATACAAGTTGAAATTATTTAAAAAGTAGTTTGCGTTTTGCCAATTCAAGGAGGATTTCGTGATCCTAGCATCCTCTTTTTATGACATTTTTTAGTAGATATACACAAAAAAAAAAGCTTATTCACAAAATTCCAGTTGATTCTGATTTTGCATTTGCCAGTTATGCATGATTTTCTCCAAAAATGGCAGAGCATTTTTTGCCCAAATTTGCCCTCACAGATGAATTCATGAAGACTTTGCCATTCTAAAAACTTTTATATATTTTAGACCAACAAGTTATGAGGCCCAAAAGTTTCCACTATAATGGGTTAAGGGATCCAAAATGAGCGTTTATTGCGTTTCGACAGTATTTTTTGTGGGACATGAGAGCACCTCAGACCTATCGAATTGCATTCTGAATACGAAGCATGTCTTTCTGATATCAAATAATTTTCATTTTTAAAAATCACAATATAATACAAATTTTATGACAAATTATAAAAATTTGATATTTTTCAAATTTTTGATATATAACAGTCCTCGAAGTAAATTATATAAATCTAATGATATATTCTTAAAGTGTATGTAGCAGGGAGGAAAAGCCGACGGTCAATTGAAAATTTTGACCTTTCATATTGAAGATATGGATTTTTTCCCAAAAAGACCTAATTTTTTTTGGTGTTTTGGAAAAAAATCCATATCTTCAATACGAAAGGTCAAAATTTTCAATTGATCATCGGCTTTTCATCCCACCTATACATACACTTAAAGTATAAATCATCAGATTTATAAAGTTTATTTCAAGTACTGTTAAATATCAAAAATATCAATTTTTAATGATTTGCCATAAAATGTGTATTAAATTGCGAATTTCAAAAATCAAAATTATTTTATATCAGAATGACATTCTTCGTATTCAGAATGCAATTCGATATGTCTGATGTGCTCTAATGTCCCAAAATAAATACTGTCCAAACGTTCATACCCCAGCCCTTAAGACCACCCTTAAATAATGTGTGCTTTCATCACATGGAAAAGGGAAAAAGTATAAGCCCAAGGCTAGATAAATTAATGATACAAGTTGAAAATTTAAAAAGTAGTTTGCGTTTTGCCAATTCAAGGAGGATTTCGTGATCCTAGCATCCTCTTTTTATGACATTTTTCAGTAGATATACACGAAAAAAGCTTATTCACAAAATTCCAGTTGATTCTGATTTTGCATTTGCCAGTTATGCATGATTGAGTGTATTACACTGCTCCATAGGCTACTGTTGAGGCTGTGGATCACGAAATGCCCTTTTAAATTTGTGGCGGGACGGCCGATTGCCAAGAAGAGCGTGAAATGTCTCAATGTGGTCTTTAAAAAAATAAATAAATACTTGGTTAGACTGTAACTTGGTATATGAAGTGTCAGGTGGCCGGGTTGACACCAGTTCCCAAAAATGGGAACACGACAATTTTTGTATGAGACGTGGGCAAGTCGTGGGAGGCAGAACCCCACTGTCCGAGTACCTTTTATAAGCAGAAGTGCATCTAAATAACACACGTAGTATTTGTCTTCATTATCTCCAACAATATTTTATTTACGTAACTCCAGACTACACACACAGGATTCAGTCACACAATACTCTGGCACCCTACTCCTACAATGGCTTCTGTAATAACTCGGCTAGCACCCTACTCCTACAATGGCTTCTGTAATAACTCGGCTAGCACCCTCCCTCACCTATCAATAAGAATCCGCAGAGCAAAAAAAAAATTATCAGAACGTTAAAAGCGTTAACATATGATTACACATATTAGACGTACAAAAAAACTAAGTTATTTGGCACAAAATGAAAATTTGGGCAGCATAGCTCTGCTCAGCGCATGCTAATAGAGATGACACTTACGAACACATGCAAGCATGTATTAGTAAAGTATCATCATAAAATCTATAGAAAATCCTATAAAACACAACTACTTTTTGCGAAATGAAAATTTGGTCAGCATAGCTCCCCTCTAGGTGCTGACCAGATTTTCGATAATACATAAAAAATGTCACACAAGAGGCATGCATCTCTATGTATCATCACCATTTCATAATACACATAAAAAACAATATGATTCCAACGGACCGTGCCTATCACATAACATAATAAAATATGTACCACGTAAAAAAAAAATAATGTATCTCAACTCTACTATATAAAATATTCTCACCTCCCTCTACTATAAAATAAAACTCGTCTCCTCCAATGTAAATAATTAGGCTCACAATTTGTCTCCTCCCCCAAAAGTAAAAGAATATAACTCACTAAAATAGCCTCCTCCCTCAATCATAAAAATATATAACTCACCAAAACAGCCTCCTCCCTTACTCATAAAATATATAACTCACCAAAATAACCTCCTCCCAAATACCACAGTACTCCTCAGACTTAGCTCTTAGTTGACGTAACTCTAAGGAATACTACTCCATTTATTTGATACTCCACTCAGGATTAACCCCGGGTAACTCACAGGGCCGACGTTAATCCCTACTCTCCATCTTAGTTGATAATCCACTCAGGATTAACCCCGGGTAACTCACAGGGCCGGCGTTAATCCCTACTCTCCATCTTAGTTGATAATCCACTCAGGATTAACCCCGGGTAACTCACAGGGCCGACGTTAATCCCTACTCTCCATCTTAGTTGATAATCCACTCAGGATTAACCCCGGGTAACTCACAGGGCCGACGTTAATCCCTACTCTCCATCTTAGTTGATAATCCACTCAGGATTAACCCCGGGTAACTCACAGGGCCGGCGTTAATCCCTACTCTCCATCTTAGTTGATAATCCACTCAGGATTAACCCCGGGTAACTCACAGGGCCGTCGTTAATCCCTACTCTCCATCTTAGTTGATAATCCACTCAGGATTAACCCCGGGTAACTCACAGGGCCGGCGTTAATCCCTACTCTCCATCTTAGTTGATAATCCACTCAGGATTAACCCCGGGTAACTCACAGGGCCGGCGTTAATCCCTACTCTCCATCTTAGTTGATAATCCACTCAGGATTAACCCCGGGTAACTCACAGGGCCGGCGTTAATCCCTACTCTCCATCTTAGTTGATAATCCACTCAGGATTAACCCCGTAACTCACAGGGCCGACGTTAATCCCTACTCTCCATCTTAGTTGATAATCCACTCAGGATTAACCCCGGGTAACTCACAGGGCCGGCGTTAATCCCTACTCTCCATCTTAGTTGATAATCCACTCAGGATTAACCCCGGGTAACTCACAGGGCCGGCGTTAATCCCTACTCTCTATCTTAGTTGATAATCCACTCAGGATTAACCCCGGGTAACTCACAGGGCCGGCGTTAATCCCTACTCTCCATCTTAGTTGATAATCCACTCAGGATTAACCCCGGGCAACTCACAGGGCCGGCGTTAATCCCTACTCTCCATCTTAGTTGATAATCCACTCAGGGCTGTAGGCCTAAGTATATCCTACAAAGAGCAACATATGCACAGAGTCCGTTGGAACCAATAAAAATACAATAAAAATAAATAAATAAACAACACTGCCCATCACTTACCACGTCTTTCCGTGAGTACTTACCACGAATATATAAATGAACCATAGCAATTCAAGTTATACACAATGCATAGGCCTAAATAGGATCATAGGCCCTCTACATGACAATCTAGGTATACTTCCACCAATGCATAAATAAAATCACATGACATTTTAAGTATCTTTCTCCAAAGCAGAAATAAAATAAAAGTGGCTTACATGACAATTAAAATATTTGGTATGGGTGTGACCGATAATAATAATCCTAAATTTATATTATTTTCACATGTTTTAGAGAACGTCAATATTCTTTGTTTACATATGACATGCATGTATTTATCTAAAAGATTCAAGATGCAGGACGTTCGAACATGACCAAAACTGCCTGTCTATAATCTCAAAAAGTTTACATAAATATCTGAGAAAAACTTGAGCAAGGCGACAAGACATAAATAAATACAGCGCATTGCAATTAATAGGATGGCGAAAGGGAAGGATCACCCGAATAAAATAATCTCAGCAATTAAATG
The DNA here is from genome assembly GCF_039555335.1 of Amphiura filiformis. NCBI lineage: Eukaryota > Metazoa > Echinodermata > Ophiuroidea > Amphilepidida > Amphiuridae > Amphiura > Amphiura filiformis. The sequence goes on along the minus strand of NC_092634.1, from coordinate 8,106,326 downwards.
TCAACATAAACATTTGTACCATCACGCTCCAATAATATAAAATAACATCCCCAAGTTAATTAGATGGTACATGCATACGCGCACTCATGCACTCAACGCGTAGTGATCTTTGACTCAAAACATGCAACTATTTTCATAATTTTATATCGCCAAAATATTTAAAAATACCTTCCCCTTGGCCAGACTGAATGCCCCAAATGCAACAATGATATCAACTGGTCAGGAATATTTGCTGATCCGTATGAGCCCAAAAATTTGACAATACTACGTGCACAGGATGACTTTAAAGAGAAAAATGGAAGACAAAATCTTTAGAAATTTTGAGAAATCACGAACTCACACATCGAAACCATGTGCGAACTGCAACAAGCAATTCTGGCAAAAATCTAAACGAAGATAATCATCAAATTACACATTTTACAACAAGACCACAACCAAAATAACTCATGTGAAGGATCTATAACACATTCCTGACAGTCTAATATCACTTAAATTCATCCAAACCGCGATTTATGTGAAATATCAGAGTATTTCTAACAGCGAATCTCAAAACTTGCCTATCAATAAGAATCCGCAGAGCAAAAGAAAGCTACCGCGTGGAAGACTGACAGAGCCCAGCCAAAACGCGCTCTGATTGGATACGGAGATAATTAATTGGACGTACGGCGCGCTAATTGGCTGACGGAGATAATTGATTGGCTACGTACGGCGCGCTCATAAGGACATAATGCAGGATTGAAATTGAAAGGGGACTACGCGATTTGGATAGGAAAATGAAATGGGAATTACCTAAAAATAATATTATGTTTTGGCTTGATTTACCAATACCGTTTCACAGCCCCCCTCCCACAATGTGCCGTCCCTGGCACATGGACGTAAAAAAATAAAAAACGGTATTGGTACATGAGGCCTTATCTTACTACTACACTACTCTACTCTAAGCTACATGAAAAATGGCCTAAATCTTCAAACTTGAACTGCAGTCTTCATGGGTATCGTCTGTTTCAGTCTGTCAGTTCTGACATCTGCGATGCTGGTTGTCCGTCATCATTAACCACTCGAATGTCTAACTGCTATCATCTTCTGAAGTATGTACGTCTAGTCATAGGGTTTGGTCGGTCATTCATTCCTACTTGGGATGCACTGTTAAGAAGAGACGGTTTGGTGGTAACCGTGGCTCTACCCAGTAATCTTATTCAATAGAGACAGAGGCTGGTGGTCCCACCACCTATCAATGTCTTCCTCGTCTATTCTTCTGACAAGTATCCTCACACTAGCAGCCACACGTATATTTCCGGAACCATTGCTCTGAACTTCTTCGTGCATACTACTCCTCCTTGTGATTTACATTAACAGGGCACCACTACCCCTTGTTTTACGCATGATGATAGGCACGGGAACGCTGACAGAACCGAAGGGAATGGAACTGTCAACTGGAGAGAACTGGAAGACCAATTATTAAACTCCCAAGGACATTCCATCAAAGCCAGACGCCAAAGGAACGGTTTCCCCACTGGGGAAGATGATCAGTGCAGCATTTTATCATAGCTCTGGCAGCAAAGGAACAGTCTCTACCAGATGAAGATGATCAATACCACTCTCTCAGCGACGGTATCTTATCATATCTTGTCCTTATTCATGGTGCGAATCGCCACTCACGTCTCACCCAAAGAATCTCCGCGTTTTGCTTTTCTGGTGTAAGTACTGCCTGGAGGCAGCTGCCGGGAGGTAGTGTAAAACAGACAAACTAAAATACTAAATATAAAGTTTTGGAGGGAGTAAAATATCCCTCCGCAAAAATAAAACACACCACCATCAGGACCGACAAGAGAGACAAATAAAATAAAGGGTACTGTACACAAGGTACAGTACAAAAGACGGCTAAGGCGGTGGAGGGAGCTTATCCCCGCGCTCTGGTAAAGGACCAGCCTATCACCCTGGTGGTAAAAGGGGCTAGAAGAGAAAAAATAAAATGGAGGGTACTGCTAAAGGTGCAGTACAAAGACAGCTAAGGCGGTGGAGGAGCTTATCCCCTCGCTCTGGTAAAGGACCAGCCTATCACCCCGTATAGCTCCTAAACTCCTGCACCTGCCTTCTTCTCCAACTCTCCAGATAAATTTCTCAGTGCCACGATACTCTCCTCCAACCCCGACAACCCGGCCTTAAACTCTGCCTCGCCTTCCAGGACCAGTCGGGACCGGCTTGGGCCTACTGCCTCGGCTTTAGAAGACTCTCCTAGCTCGACCTCCGGCAGCGGATGGGAGTGTCCAACTCCTTTGGGAAACTTCACTTTCTTCCCTGTCACCCCACCCGGACAGGTCAGGCGAATCAGGCCTTGGTTCAGCTCATACACCTCTCTACTAGCTCCAGATGCACCTCCCGGCATCGGACTGTCCGTCTGGCTCCTCCGATCGCAAACCTTAATCCTGCTGAGAGTAGCCACTCTCTCCCTCTCCTCCGACCGTTGCCTCTCCTGTAACCAATTGAGCTTCCCTTCTACCCTGGCCTCCCACGTCCGTGACCACATCTTCTCTCTTCTATGCTTCACATCTCCCATCCAGACCTTCCACAGCAGATAGAACAGGAGCAGCAGACCACTGACAGAACTCGCCATTACAATCCCCAACATTACCCCAAATACAACATCAAACTGCCCCGCCATCTCTTTACTGGGTTTTACCTGCAACAACAACAAAAAACAAAGAACTAGATAAATCACATTTTCGTACACAAACTCTATTTTCCTGGATTTCCCAACCCTGCCCTGAATTTGCTTTTAGTGGCATTATCGAAACCGCTTAGGCTTCTGGCGTCGCCGTGCCATTAGTCTCCCTGGTACTCCTCGCTGTCCACTTCCCTCGACTTTCCCTAACTCTTCCTTCCGCTGTTCACTACTTCCCTCTCTTCTGCCCTCCTTCACCTCACCTAATGCCACCACCTCCTCTCACTGCACGCTCTCTCCTTCCCCACCATCTACTCTCTTCGTAAGTCATAGTCATGGGAGTTAGGTTGGTCAGCTCATCTCAACTTGATTGCATTGGAATAGGACGGTCTGGACCTTTACTCCGAACCAAGTGTCCTTGACTCTACCAAGCTATCGTCGTCAAGGTAACAAAGGAGTTCTATGACGTACAGACATCACAACCATCCAATTTTGGCACGACATTATCTATCTCCTTGAACTCTCATTGACTCCCTGTTGTCCTGGTGACATTTCCATACTCCTATAAGGAAATAAGTGTGACGAGCCCCAAAGTACAGTCTCCCTGTCACGTCCGTAGAAACACGTCATTCGAAGAACCGCAGCCTCGTTAAACTCACCTACAACACATCCGCAATACTCACGGATGAAGGCACCTCCTAACTACTTAACTGCACGTTTAATTTACTCGAATACGCAACAACCTCAACACAACTTTAAAACACACTGAAAACTGCAACGAAACTTATTTACACTCCTCCACCTCTTGACTACTTGTAAGCTTGCTGACTTCTAGTTAGCTCCACTCCTTAGAGCCTTCACATGTACCAAAGGCCGCCGCTCATGTTCCACCACAGGCACCCCACACTTCCAAGGCTCCAAGTTCAGTCCCTCGCATACTGTCAAACGTCCCGCACTGACAACCACTGGCCTACTAACCCTGTTCCTCTGTACACGAACAGCGCCTCCCGCTAGGTTAGCCATCACCATATAGGGCCCATCACCCCGCACCCAAACAAATTCCCCAGGCTTGACTCGAATACTTGGCTGCATTGGTCGTACACCGGCATCCACTCCACGTTGGTTATGAAAAGTCCCTGCTACTGCAACTCCCCGCCCCATCAGGTAATTCTGCACAGTATCATACATCCCCACCCAATAATAATTCTTTCTCATCCGCGTCAACGTACCCTCTTTGACCATAACTCATCCAGTACTTCCTCCTGCAGTCTCTCCGGCAACACAACCAACCACCTCACCGACCTGCCATCATCGCTCTCCCATCTCCTAACCAATACCCCCTCACTCACACTTAATATGTCCCACTGCCTCATATACGCCCGTGTCGCACAAGAAAACCTCGCTACCACTCCCCACACTGGCTTCCTACCCTCCATTTTCCATCTTAACACAGGCCCAACAACTCCATCTCGTAATTGCCTGTCCCTTATGCTCTCCAAGGTAACTCCTCTCACACCTCCTTCTCCACTACAGCCCCCCTCCCAGTCCCGATCTTCTCTACACACACTCGCCTTCGTCCTCCCAACTGCCTCCTTCCACAATCTCCCATCGCCTCGCGCACCTCCTTCTCTGCTCTGCCTCCCTCCAACTACTTCAGTCGCGTCCTCCATACCCTCCTGTACATTCTCCCCAACTCGTTGCTCCGCAGTATGCCCCACACTGACACTACTATCTCCCTCTAACGTCAACAGCCGAGACACACACTTTCGTCTCACATACACTCCTGCTGACACTAACCCCCTTGGCCCTTCTTCCTTGCCACGAAAACTACCCTGCAACCGCTCCTCTTCACTGCGCAGAAACGAATCCATGCCTTCCGCGCTACTTATTGCATCCTCCAATGTCTCAGGTCTAGCCCGAAACAACTCCTCCCGCAACTCCACAGCTCTAAGCGCTTGCTTAAAGTGTAACTTGGCAATCCCATCTCTCTTCTCCCGGCTCACCTCAGGGTAAGTTAATGTCACTAGCCTCAAAATGTCACGTCCTAGACTCCGTGGGGTTTCTCCACTAGTTTGCTCTCGACTCTTTAGCTCAAAGAAATAACTCTCCGCACACTCCCTCCGCTCAAATTCCCGACGCATCAACTCCACCAGCTCATCATAGCTCACTCTGCCTGTGTCAATGTCATTAGCAATCATTACCTCCAATGCCTTCCCTCGGCAACACGCAACCAGTGACAACACAGCATCCCTTTCCCCCCATCTGTTATACTCCTTGCATGCAGTGAAATGTAAATGAAAGTCTTTCCACCCGACACCATCAAACTCTAACGGACTTTTCTCTGGCCTATTGTCATACTCCTCATCCACATCTCCCGTTCTTGCAATACCACCTCACTACGAGCAACATTAATTCCCTCAAGTGTTACCTCATGCTCCTGCATCGACTTGCTTCTCTCCTCTATTCGGCTCTCTAACTCACTCAGTCTCCGCTCCCTTTCCTTCAACTCTGCCTCCCATTCCGTTAAATCTGCCTGCCTCTTTCGGAACACCTGTTCACACACACCCTTCTCTGCCTTAAACTTCTCCCGTCGCCTCTCGACCTTAGCTGCTTCACTATCTAATTCGGCAGCTCTACCTTCCAACGCTCTACTCCGTATAACACACTCTGCCTTCTGGGCATCAAGTTCCTCTATCCCCTTACCCTTCGCCTCCTCCCACATCTGCACTTCTCTTTCCCACTCCTCTCTCTCATGTCCACACCTCACCTCCCTATCATGTATCGCTGCCATTCTCACTCTTAACTTCTCCTTATCCTCTTCCTTTTTAGCATCTATCTCCTCTTCCTTACTGCTTTTAGACTTCTCCCATACTTCCATTTCTGCTTCAAAAGTCGCTCGTCGCTCCTCCAACTTAGCCACCTCCAGCTCCCTCTCAATTCGCCATGCTCGCTCCCCTTCCTCAAACTCCGCAATCTTTTCAGACAAAGTACTCATTCTCCTGCCAAGCTCCCACTCCCGTCTATCGCTCTGTATCCCATGAGCATACACATCTTTCTCAAAGGCCGCTCGTTGCTCTTCTAATTCACTAACTTCACGCCCCCTCACAACGGCCCACGCTCTCTCCCTTTCTATAATCTCGGTCCTCCTGTCAGACAGGCTTTTCTCCCATGCCTCCACTTGTGAATCATCAAAGATAACTTGTCGCTCCTCAAATCCAGCTACTTCAAATTCTTTCTTACTCACCCACTCCCTCTCTCTTTCTTCTAACTCAGCTGCCTTGTTTGCCAGAGAACTAACCCTCTCTTCCAACTGCCCCCTTATCTCCTCTATCAACCTTAATTCGGCACTGATCCGCTCCTGTGGCTTCTCCACGACATCAACAAGTACACTCCGGTAATCAACCTCCTGCTTGTCTCTTTCTTCATTCTGGTTAACTGCGTCCCTCTCTCTATTTACCCTAGCATCTTCACTGCTTAGGTAAGGAAAGCCAGAGTCAGGGCCATCATACACATTCTCATCTCTAGTGTGCACATGATCAGTTCTATACCCTTCCTCCTCGGTGCTATCCCCAGAATCACTCCCAGAGTCACTCGCGTCTCCCAGGAATTTCAACACCACAGGCTGAGTATCATCATCACTATTCACTGCACCCACAACGGGTATGTCCTCTACTTCCTCTGTCTCCACGACATCGCCCGGTATCTCTTCCACCTGTTCCTCTGACACAACTTTAACCTCCTCACTAATCATCTCAAAAATACCAGAATCCATGCTATCACTATCTATGCTCTCCTCTTCCGGGTCCTCTTCCTTACTTATGTCCCCAAGTTCTCCTCTATACTCAGCACACATGCCTGCCATGATCTCAATAAACCGGCATATTTCACCTCCTTCGACCACAACGGCCTCACACGCCTCCTCCTGACGTCTACTCGAGATTTTCCGATGCCTCCTTCTACTTCTCCTCCCCAATCTTCTCCCACGACGGCCTCCTCTACCTTCCTCTCCTACTCTCCCCGACATAGTAGTGCACCTATTGTAGTTCTGCTTATAATACTCGAATCCCACTCCTGACACCAATTTGTGGCGGGACGGCCGATTGCCAAGAAGAGCGTGAAATGTCTCAATGTGGTCTTTAAAAAAATAAATAAATACTTGGTTAGACTGTAACTTGGTATATGAAGTGTCAGGTGGCCGGGTTGACACCAGTTCCCAAAAATGGGAACACGACAATTTTTGTATGAGACGTGGGCAAGTCGTGGGAGGCAGAACCCCACTGTCCGAGTACCTTTTATAAGCAGAAGTGCATCTAAATAACACACGTAGTATTTGTCTTCATTATCTCCAACAATATTTTATTTACGTAACTCCAGACTACACACACAGGATTCAGTCACACAATACTCTGGCACCCTACTCCTACAATGGCTTCTGTAATAACTCGGCTAGCACCCTACTCCTACAATGGCTTCTGTAATAACTCGGCTAGCACCCTCCTCACCTATCAATAAGAATCCGAAAAGTAAAAAAAAATTATCAGAACGTTAAAAGCGTTAACATATGATTACACATATTAGACGTACAAAAAAACTAAGTTATTTGGCACAAAATGAAAATTTGGGCAGCATAGCTCTGCTCAGCGCATGCTAATAGAGATGACACTTACGAACACATGCAAGCATGTATTAGTAAAGTATCATCATAAAATCTATAGAAAATCCTATAAAACACAACTACTTGTTGCCAAATGAAAATTTGGTCAGCATAGCTCCCCTCTAGGTGCTGACCAGATTTTCGATAATACATAAAAAATGTCACACAAGAGGCATGCATCTCTATGTATCATCACCATTTCATAATACACATAAAAAACAATATGATTCCAACGGACCGTGCCTATCACATAACATAATAAAATATGTACAACGTAAAAAAAAAATAATGTATCTCAACTCTACTATATAAAATATTCTCACCTCCCTCTACTATAAAATAAAACTCGTCTCCTCCAATGTAAATAATTAGGCTCACAATTTGTCTCCTCCCCCAAAGTAAAAGAATATAACTCACTAAAATAGCCTCCTCCCTCAATCATAAAAATATATAACTCACCAAAACAGCCTCCTCCCTACTCATAAAATATATAACTCACCAAAATAACCTCCTCCCAAATACCACAGTACTCCTCAGACTTAGCTCTTAGTTGACGTAACTCTAAGGAATACTACTCCATTTATTTGATACTCCACTCAGGATTAACCCGGGTAACTCACAGGGCCGACGTTAATCCCTACTCTCCATCTTAGTTGATAATCCACTCAGGATTAACCCCGGGTAACTCACAGGGCGGCGTTAATCCCTCCATCTTAGTTGATAATCCACTCAGGATTAACCCCGGTAACTCACAGGGCCGACGTTAATCCCTACTCTCCATCTTAGTTGATAATCCACTCAGGATTAACCCGGGTAACTCACAGGGCCGACGTTAATCCCTACTCTCCATCTTAGTTGATAATCCACTCAGGATTAACCCGGGTAACTCACAGGGCCGGCGTTAATCCCTACTCTCCATCTTAGTTGATAATCCACTCAGGATTAACCCCGGTAACTCACAGGGCCGTCGTTAATCCCTACTCTCCATCTTAGTTGATAATCCACTCAGGATTAACCCCCGGTCTCTCGCAGGGCCCGTGTTAACCCCTACTCCATATTAGTTGATAATCCACTCAGGATTAACCCGGGTAACTCACAGGGCCGGCGTTAATCCCTACTCTCCATCTTAGTTGATAATCCACTCAGGATTAACCCGGGTAACTCACAGGGCCGGCGTTAATCCCTACTCTCCATCTTAGTTGATAATCCACTCAGGATTAACCCGGGTAACTCACAGGGCCGACGTTAATCCCTACTCTCCATCTTAGTTGATAATCCACTCAGGATTAACCCGGGTAACTCACAGGGCCGGCGTTAATCCCTACTCTCCATCTTAGTTGATAATCCACTCAGGATTAACCCGGGTAACTCACAGGGCCGGCGTTAATCCCTACTCTCTATCTTAGTTGATAATCCACTCAGGATTAACCCGGGTAACTCACAGGGCGGCGTTAATCCCTACTCTCCATCTTAGTTGATAATCCACTCAGGATTAACCCCGGGTAACTCACAGGGCCGGCGTTAATCCCTACTCTCCATCTTAGTTGATAATCCACTCAGGGCTGTAGGCCTAAGTATATCCTACAAAGAGCAACATATGCACAGAGTCCGTTGGAACCAATAAAAATACAATAAAAATAAATAAATAAACAACACTGCCCATCACTTACCACGTCTTTCCGTGAGTACTTACCACGAATATATAAATGAACCATAGCAATTCAAGTTATACACAATGCATAGGCCTAAATAGGATCATAGGCCCTCTACATGACAATCTAGGTATACTTCCACCAATGCATAAATAAAATCACATGACATTTTAAGTATCTTTCTCCAAAGCAGAAATAAAATAAAAGTGGCTTACATGACAATTAAAATATTTGGTATGGGTGTGACCGATAATAATAATCCTAAATTTATATTATTTTCACATGTTTTAGAGAACGTCAATATTCTTTGTTTACATATGACATGCATGTATTTATCTAAAAGATTCAAGATGCAGGACGTTCGAACATGACCAAAACTGCCTGTCTATAATCTCAAAAAGTTTACATAAATATCTGAGAAAAACTTGAGCAAGGCGACAAGACATAAATAAATACAGCGCATTGCAATTAATAGGATGGCGAAAGGGAAGGATCACCCGAATAAAATAATCTCAGCAATTAAATGTCAACATAAACATTTGTACCATCACGCTCCAATAATATAAAATAACATCCCCAAGTTAATTAGATGGTACATGCATACGCCAAGACTCATGCACTCAACGCGTAGTGATCTTTGACTCAAAACATGCAACTATTTTCATAATTTTATATCGCCAAAATATTTAAAAATACCTTCCCTTGGCCAGACTGAATGCCCCAAATGCAACAATGATATCAACTGGTCAGGAATATTTGCTGATCCGTATGAGCCCAAAAATTTGACAATACTACGTGCACAGGATGACTTTAAAGAGAAAAATGGAAGACAAAATCTTTAGAAATTTTGAGAAATCACGAACTCACACATCGAAACCATAAAGCGAACTGCAACAAGCAATTCTGGCAAAAATCTAAACGAAGATAATCATCAAATTACACATTTTACAACAAGACCACAACCAAAATAACTCATGTGAAGGATCTATAACACATTCCTGACAGTCTAATATCACTTAAATTCATCCAAACCGCGATTTATGTGAAATATCAGAGTATTTCTAACAGCGAATCTCAAAACTTGCCTATCAATAAGAATCCGCAGAGCAAAAAGAAAGCTACCGCGTGGAAGACTGACAGAGCCCAGCCAAAACGCGCTCTGATTGGATACGGAGATAATTAATTGGACGACGGCGCGCTAATTGGCTGACGGAGATAATTGATTGGCTACGTCGTAGCGCGCTCATAAGGACATAATGCAGGATTGAAATTGAAAGGGGACTACGCGATTTGGATAGGAAAATGAAATGGGAATTACCTAAAAATAATATTATGTTTTGGCTTGATTTACCAATACCGTTTCAAATTCAAGCACAGCCTGTGGTTGGTCATTAATCTGTAACTTGGGCAGTACATGTACATATGTTAGTTATGCGAATTGACAGGATATTTATATTTCTCAGTGGCGTGCGCAGCACATTGAAAGTGTGGGGGGAGGCAGGTTGTTCAGTTCCCCGAATGGAGTCTGATTAGGAGCATAAACGAGCGGAATGACCGATTTCCCCAGAATTACCAACAAGTGGGGCGGCACGTACCCCCCGTACCCTCTGTGTGCACGCCACTGATATTTCTGACTTTTATTGTACTTCTGCATACAGCAGCATAATGGTGCTCTATCTACATCAGAATTGCAACAGTCTTTCATCATTCAAAATAAATACTAGTAGAGGCAAGGTTATATCAATCTCAATCATTACATGATTTTTATTATTTATTGACTTATTCATCAGTCAATAATCGGAAAATAGCACAAAACAACACAACATTTACTTGCACAAGTATTTGATTGCAAATATGATGCTTTGCTTACAACAATATTACTTTTAGTATCACATCAAAAATATCATTAGTTTGATTTATAAATGGTTTCACCAATTTACAAAATAAACAGTAAACAGGTGCAGAATAAAGTTTACAAAAATAATATGTTTTAAAATATTGACTCCTGATAAAACTTCCCTCCCTTATAAAACATGTTGCAATAATTAAAATAAATTGCATATTATTATGAATTTCAGTTTGGTTTGGGTAAGCAGGCATCTCAGAGAATCAAGAAGCAGGCCATAACTATACCAATTTCCCTAGAAAACTGGACCCATTGGCATGATTGGTATACCCATAGCAAAAATCTTCTGTGTCAAATTAAAAAATAAATTTGCAGTTTCTGCCATATTTACAGAAATTTGGGTAAATTTTGAAAATGTTGGCTACAATCAGGGCTGGACCTTAACATTTTGAGCCCGGCCCCCCAACTCAACCCAAAATTGGCAACCATGAGAGTTACCAAATAGCGCGGAAAAGGGGTATTTTTTTACCAGTAGCAAGGACCACGAAATTGGCAAAATAGGGGGTATTCAAGTTGGACTGTCCGTGAAATTTGACTGTGAAATCAGCAAAATAGGGGGTATTTAATTTGCACTGTCTGCAAAATTTGGATAAAAGGGGTAATTCTGGTAATTTTATGGCAATGTTTAGTGTCATTGAAAAAGGGGTGTTTGAAATTCTAGTCATTGAAAATGGGTGTTTGAAATTCTAGTCTTTTAAAACCACAAAAAAGGGGTTGTTTTGGCCAAATTTTGTCCTCGATTTTTGTATGACAAAGGGGGGTAAATTTGATGAAAAATCATTGCAAAGGGGGTCTTTGAAAGATTTGGTAACTCTCATGGTTGCCAACTTTTGTGTCGAGTTGGGGGCCGGGATTTTGAGGCACTAGCCTCAGTAGCCTGTCAGGCATGTAACTCTAAAAACGTTACAAGTCCACATACTGAAAAGCGTTCTCTCAAAACCAAAACTTTAAGCAGTTTATGTGGGCAGCATTGGTTACAAAGTAGGGGTGTCTTTATTGCATGTGAGATGTATTTGTCAGGGGGAGGGAGGAGGCACTCATACTAAGATGTGCCATCCCAAAGACCTGCTTTTTTCCTGTTTGCCCTCTAAGATCCCATCATTCCCCTACCAAACCATATTTTTCTTGTTTTCCACCCAAATGTAAATTGCTTGCTCCCAAGACACTTTTGTGGAAAAATTCTTACTGTTTTACCCAAAACATCTTGTTGGAATAAAGATCCAGTTTTAGGCATCTGCCCCCAAAAGGCCCAATGTTTAGGAAAAACCTACACAAGGCCATGTCTATACACCTGTCCATTTACCCTCAAATATCCCTTTTTTTCACATAACTGTCCAAAGGACCCCATGTTGAAACCTGCACATGCATATCACTTTACTATTGGATTGCACCCTTGTGTCAGATGCCAATAAGGGTTAAAATGTCACAAGCCAGTTAAGCTAGTACTTTTAGAATATTACAGAACCAACAGCAAAAGTACATGTCATTGGCATGCAGGCATATATAAAAAGGTCAGCACTGGCTACAATAATGCAAATTTGTGCTGTTTGTCCAAACTTTTCAGAAGATTTTGAAAAATGATCTATCCATCAAATCAGACCTCAATAAATCAATATACCAAATGGCCAAATATTCAACCTTTGTCTGAGATATGATAATATTAAATTGTTTCAGAAAATAGTCCAATTTTGTTTCACTGCAGCCAAAATGTGCAAAATGGGAAAAATTGTAAAAACTTTTGGTATATGGAATGGTTTAAATTTCTTGAAAAAATTGCTAATTGCTAATAGAATTGCTAGCTTCCAGTGTTGGGCATTCCCTAGCATTAAGGGGGTACTACACCCCTGCCCAATTTTGTGCCTATTTTTGCATTTTTCTTAAAAATTATAGCGCATTGGTGACAAGTAAGATATGTATATTATAGGGCAAGGACTTCAACAACTGCACTGGAAATTTTATTTCAACACAGACAGCAGTTGTGGCGTTACAGTCAAAAATGAGGGAAAATCAATATTTGATCAATAAATCAATAACTACTTGCCTTGAGTTGAGTAGTTGTAGTCCTTGCCCCTATAATAAACATATCTTACCTGTCACCAATGAGCTATAATTTTTGAGAAAAATGCAAAAATAAGCACAAAATTGACCAGGGGTACCACCCATGGGTATTTACACAAAAAGGTCCAGATCAGTCCTTCAGTTGGTCTTCTCCTGCAGGGTGTTTCCCTGAGCCTGTGTTTGTAATTCAGCATCTATCCAGGCATTCATTTTGCCCATCTCATGAGGAAAGTCCCTGTCCAAGTGATGGGTGGCCTGGTGTTTAGCTAAACATTGATGGTTTATAATCACTACTTATGCTCCATTTTAGTGCATTATATTATTCACCAAGGTCCTTCAGCAGTGTCCAACTGCTACTCCTGATTATTGCGTAAAAAGTCACACAATGCTACGCCACTTGATCAGCGAATGAGGTGACGATGTGATGATAATGGGATTCAATTAGCCAATCAGAACCCCACTTCATGTTTACACTATAAACAGCACCAAAACAGCACACCGCTGAAGAACTTTGCCAAAAGCTATAATTGATTCCAATCACAGAGCACACATTGATGCGGTGGCCATCTTTGATTACAGTCATGGTTTACTTATCCTTTGTATTGAAAAGCTGTGTGTGGTTTAATGGAAGCTGCTGATTTCAGTGGTATACTCGTCGTTTTACCTGAAAATAACAAAAACAAATTTGTCGTTGGCATCACATACTGTTGTATCTCAAAAGGCTGCCTTGTGTGATTTTTATTATCATTGTTGTATTTCATCTTTTATGAATGGACATGAGATTGTAATATTGTTATAATACCTCAAAATTAATATAAAAAGTTAATTTTACAGTGTATCTCATCACAATTAGATGACAATAATAACAAAAGCACACATGGCAACCTTTTGACACACAAAAGTGTGCGATGCAGATGCCAAATTGATACATTTAATGATTTGTTTCATTTCAATCACAAAGACATTATGTTGAGAAATCAAACAAATTGTATATAGGTTTAAAACCCTACAAATGACCAAAATGTTGCTCTATATTAATTCAATTATTAGCTATCAAACCTTATCCAACTTCAAAGGATTGCTTCAAACCTCATTTATCCCATTTCCTTATATCAGTTACTCATTTTAGGGCTAACACATGTGAACTATCAGATCAATTGTGTCGAAAAGGGCAATTCTTTTTGATTAGGATCAGAGTGATATGTGAGATGAATGCACAACAAAAAAGCAATTAAAAAGGGGTACCGTATTCATTCCAATAAGCGCTCATGCCCCAATAAGCGCCCACCCAGGGTATATTCAATTTGCTAAAGGGTACCATTAATGTTGAAGTGGCAGATAGATTTTGATACAGGGAAATAGCTGGAGGACTACACATCCTGTGTAAACTTGCAATACATTTTCTACATCAGAAAAGCTACTAGAACGCCTCAGGACCCTTTTATAACGTCACGTAAATTCATCTCTAATAAACGCCCCTCCCAAAAAATTAGGTAAACCAGGTAAAAAATAAGCGCCCACCCAAAATGACTTTGTTAAGTGCCCTGGGCGCTTACTGGAATGAATACGGTAGTTTTGGTGATATCAAGTAGTATGACTTATATGTTTAGGATTTCAACATTATTAAAAGACCGAATTGCCAATTTTCAGCATTAGGCAGCAGCACCCTATTCGCATTAGCTTTGTATATTTAATTATTTTCTTTATTTTCCACCCAACTTACCTAGGTGAAAAATCAATAAAATAATTAAATGTCAAAAGCTAACATTAAATAGGGCACCTCCCCCTAATGAGATTGCATTGGACATATGCAAGGTAAAATTTCAACAGATTGTACCTTAAAAGGATGTATATTTAGAAATTTAGAAAATCCCATTGGAAAATGGCCAAAAAATGGCTTGTACGTACCCCCTCACCCCATCAGGTCCAGTACCACCAATCATAGTTGGTGCCTCCCATTGGATGACTCACACTACCCCACGCTGCTGCTTGTAGTGCAAAGATATACATTCTCCCAGGGGCGTAGCAAGAGCATCAGGGGCCCATGGACAAGGAGCAGTACGGGCCCTTTTAACCAGGACAGGATTTACCTTATGGGGGCAGGGGGCAGGCCAAAATTTGGAGGCCCCAAACTCACGTGCCGAGGAAGGCATGTGCACTGAAGTCAGTGGCCAAGTTTTGATTTACGTATAATATAGATGGGGACTAACATATTTTGTTCAGATGTTACTAGGACATTTGTGCGAAAAACACCCCAAAAAAATTCAATTTTGGACTATTTTAGAACCAGATCAACATGAATTTTAGTATTTAGAATGTGCCAAGCGCAGAAAATTTTATAATTTCGTCCTATAGGCCCCAAATTTTGAAGGCCCTGAACCCGGGCCCATCTGGCCCAATGGTAAATCCGGCCCTGCTCTCCATTATCAGCCTTTATTTAATTTTCGCTTTTGTGCTTGGGGCCCCTGAACCCTCGGGGCCCATGTACTTTGTCCACCCTGTCCCCCCGCTTGCTTACGCCCCTGCATTCTCCTTTTAACATCTACTCCTTCTTTTTGCTGATAGACTGAAACTTGTTTAAGGGGCGTGATGAAAATATTTGGTTCCACATTGTGTACACCATAATACTTGAGTGGCTCAGGCAGGGCTGGACTGAATTCATGGCCTGGGACAGGCTCAAATTTAGGGCACCTTGGCTATTCAAATCCACACGTTACACTCCCACCTCAGTCCCATCCCTGTAACATATTTATTATTCTCACTTTCCTTTTATTTCTTTTTTCTTTAAATTTTTTAAATGTTTTTATTTGTTCTACCCTCCCAATTTTGGGGCTCCTGGATCTTGGGCCCTGGGGCTGTGTCCATCTGGCCCTGTGGTAAATCCAGTCCTGACTCAGGGCCCCCAGACAACATATACATCCAATGGAGTACTTACCTATAACAAGCGCCTTTGTCACACCATTTGATAACAAGTCTAATGAGGGCGCTTCACTCTCCTGTGACATCACAGTTATTGCAACATTTGTACTATCAGCCTTGAAATCTATTGATGAACCCAAATAATTCAGACCAGTTATATTAAAGTGTTCTGATTTAGGGGGTAGATTAAAGTTTAGATCTAGTCTATCTTGGCGTAGTCTGAATCCCCCATAACCAAACAGTACAGATTGTAGGAATCCACCCATGCCTGTTGCAAAGTTTATTGCACCACTACCTGAAGAGGTTTCAGTCCACACCTGATGATAAGAAGAAAATAATAATGATAATCATTAATTTTTATATAATTAATAATAAACACCATCATCAATGATGAAAAAATTACACATGACCCTGCTTGGTCCTGCACTTACACGAAAAGACAGTATGGCTGTGCTTTGGAACATAAGGCCTCGTATCCATAGGCTGTTCCTTGTGGCGTGTGCCCTTGTTCGTGTTTACTTTTTCCCATGTGACCTGCCACACAGACAACGAACCGTAGCGGCCACTAAGCAAAACAAAGGTTCGTTGTCTGTGTGGCAGGTCACATGGGAAAAAGTAAACACGGAACAAGGGCACACGCCACAAGGGAACAGCCTATGGATACGAGGCCTAAAGTGGCGACCAATAACATATGCCCAACAATCAAGACTGCAGTCCCGTTGACTCAGAGTGAGTGTAGCAATCTTGACTCTCATACATTCACCCCCCGGGCCCGGTGTTCTAGAGGCCCGTAAAAAATAAAGAAAACATACCTTAATGGGCCCATAAAAGCAAAGAAAAGAGAGATCTCAGGGGGCCGTTAAAAAGGGGGCCATGACGTTCATTTTACCCCCCGGACCGTAATGGCTCTCGGCAGCACTGCATTCAATACCAAGGTATCATTTGTACCAAAGTCAATGACACTCAATGCAAAGGAGTTCACACACAAACAGGTAAAATCTAAACTGCTTCAGGCCTACAGGCTGTATCAAAATACTTGGTGCTGTGCCTATGTTTATGGAAAAGCATTTGTCTTCCAAATACAACATTGGATCCTCTTCAAATGAATAACAATGATCTATAAATATCTTATGTTGCATTTGATGTGGCAGTCTTGTCCATCAACACTGGAAGCTGATGGGTACCAATCATTTTGATACAGTATATGCTGTTTTGGTAGAAACAATAGAGCACTTTTTTATTTTTTAAATAATCAGCAATGAACATGTCAACATAATTGTTAACATGGTTCTTTTTGAACAATTCCAGTGAAAAATGATGTTGACTACTCACTACTGACGTTTCACCACTACACTACTGTTCAAAAAGAACAATGTTAACAGTTGAATCCAACATTCCAAATGAGCTTGTTCAAAGATGTCAACATATTGTTTGAGAATGTACACATTTTGCAAAATTGCAACATGGAAGAAACATTTTTGGGTCATGTCAACATGCCTCGCACAAACTGTGTGGTCTCTATAATACTGCTATTGAGTCAGAGTAGATAACAAATGGTGCTACTTCAGAACCTCTCCCTGAAACCAAGATTTTTAGATAGCAAAATATTATTTGGCCTTAAAAATTTGTATTGCCCTTTTTGACCCACCCTAAAATCTGAAAAAATGGTGGTCTTTTTTTTCACATTTGAATTTTTATACATTTGGTACAAAATTCGTAACATGTTTGGCCTGCTTGGAATTCAAACCGCACTCCTCTGATAAATTATTGTTTACCATCATATTTTGTGGTGAACTTGCATTTTTTTAAATAGAAATGGGGCAATTTTTTTAAATACCGACTGACTGACCATGACTTTGGAGCTTTATGGACAATACAAACATTCTTTTTAGGCCTTAATAAGAAAACAGGTGTACATACCTTAAATGGTTGTTGTATATTAAGAAAGCTTTTTTCAAATAATTCATTAGCTTTGGTCATATTTCCCAAATCCATCCATCCTACCGCAAACATTCCCCATGTCATAGCTGGGCCATTAGGGTCCGTCACATCCTTACCATTGTAGGACTCGTAGAATATGAGATCATTTTTGCGTACCTGTTTGGAAAGATGTACAAAATCTATCAATTTAAACATCGTAATACTTTATTGAACCATGGACCTAGGGATAGAAATTGACTGATTTTGCCAGATTTAACAGGTACTTGTGCCCCCTGAGCCTCATTGGGCCTGGTTTCAGTTTGTGCAACTGTGAAGAAATCTACTGAAAATGCTATTCTAAAAATATATATAAGTATGAAAAGTGTTGCAAACTGTGGTAG
Source organism: Amphiura filiformis (assembly GCF_039555335.1). NCBI lineage: Eukaryota > Metazoa > Echinodermata > Ophiuroidea > Amphilepidida > Amphiuridae > Amphiura > Amphiura filiformis. The sequence goes on along the minus strand of NC_092634.1, from coordinate 8,088,154 downwards.
ACATATATCTTGTTAGCTGTATATTTTTGTTTTATCATATTCTCAAAGAATATTGTACTGTATGATATTAAATGGCACTGGTGCTTACCTGTTCTGGCATATCAACCATCAGTGGGAATCCTAGCAGGATGACATCAGCTTGCTTTATCAAAGTACCTTATGAGTAAAAGAAAGAATGATAGGGTTCAGTTTTTCTTTCCTGTCCCATAAAAACCAATTTTGACAACCCTGATCAGAACTTGTTTTTTAATACTGTCAGTTTCAAGTTGACAATAGTGTTTACTAAACTAAACTGAGCTCAAAAAGAAACTTATAATTTTTACGACTTGTGAATCACAAAGTCAGATCTTGAAATACTGTCAATCAAAATGAACCAAAATTACACACAGGATTACCTTAATACTCTACTCAAAACACATGTCAGTAACAAAGCAGTTGTCCAACTGACACAACAGCAAAATGCACTGTCATGGGACAGCTTCCTGGACTTCCTTCTCTTTCACAGCCCAACATTTGGCACCCAGGACAAAAAATCTGTGAGAATGCACACAAGATCCTTGCACAGATGATAAAACGGTGCTGCTTTCTGCTTTTCATACACTTTTGTCATGAAACAGGGCTGGGTTGTGAATGTGGTCCAGGAAGCTGCCCCATGTCAGTGCATTTTGCTGCTGTGTTAGTTGGATGACTGCTTGGTTACTGACATGTGTTAAGAGTAGAGTATTGAAGTAAATCTGTGTGTAATTTTGGTTCAATTTGATGGACAGGATTTCAAGATATGACCTTGTGAAAAATTATAAGTTTCTTTTTGAGCTCAGTTTATTAGACCTTGTAGCATATAGACTGATATTGCACTCTGTCATGTTGACAAAAGCTTAAAAAGTTAACTTTTTAGAGTCTGTATTGAGCAGCAAGATAGCTTGCGATGCCATCCAGCGTATTCAGTGTAGTGATTACACTCCTCCGGTCACCTGACCATACGGTGGGTAGTCAAGTGACCGTCATAGATGGCAGGCAGGTCACATGACTCATGTAGTTTCAAGCTATTGCGGCCCATTATGGTTGCAGAAAGTAATTACGCATCCAGCATCCCTGTTGAGTGTGGGTCTTTGGGTCTTGATCACAAGAGATTCTCTGATCTTTCGGTTCCAAAAGTTATCCTCCCTACCGTTAACTTCTACTTGTCTAAACTCATGTCATGTTTGTGATTTGATGTATGTTCACCGACTGCTGTCATCAGGGCTGTGATTTTCAGCAGGGCCCTGCTTAACGTATAAAACACAGTTTTACATGTTAAAAGAAAATAAATATTTACATAAACATATAATCCATCCATAAAACCATGATTAAGAGACACATTGACGTAAAAGACATAAAAGATATGTATATACATTATTGAATATTTGATAAAAAACACAAGAAACTTCATAAGAATTGCATAAGAATATAAATATTGACATAAACATATAATCGAACCATAAAAACCATAATATTAAGAGACATGCTGATGTAAAAGACATAAAAGATATATATACATAAATAGGATAATTGATAAAAAACCATTAGAAAATACATAAGAAATATCCATTGATATGCTAAAAAACCTATTGCAATTGTAAACATAATTTAAGAATGCAGAGCAAGATGATGACTTCGTGAAATGGCAAGATACATTAACATAATTTCAGATCTTTTTTAAAAGCTGTTTTAAAAGACGAGAATGATTTTGCATCTCGGATATCCTTTGAAATAAGATTCCATGTGATACATCCTTGATATTGAAACATACTTTTACCATAATAAGTATTAAAACTAGGCTTGTAAAGATTTCCAGCTTTGCTTGTTCGTGTATGTACAGCATGGATAGAACTAACTTCATGAAATAAATCATTAAGGTAAACAGGTGCCATATTATTCAAAACTTTGTACATCATACACCCATTATAATATAAAATTCGACTACGAATATCCATGAAGCCTAAAGTCATTAACATATCTTTGATGTGTGTACGGAATGGCATACATAAAATAATTCTCATGGCATGTTCCTTGAACCTAGTGGTGAGTGCTCTTGCCGTCTCACTAACACAAGTGTCTGTGCACTTGGGGCAGCTGATTTTGTATATAACACCGCATTTATGAACTAGGAAGTTATCACAGGGAGAATAACTTTTGGAACCGAAAGATCAGAGAAGCCCTTGACAGACTCTGAAAAGGTAACTTTTTAAGCTTATTAGACCTTGCTTATACTCCTACTTGATTACAATAGACTATTCCAGTTGAAATCTATTACCCCCTATGGAAGACACAATCTAAATCTGCCACACAGGGAGCGTGAATTTCAAAAAGGGTTAAAAACCTACACTGGATGATACAGACTCTTCTCATCAAACTATTAAACCTACCTAGTGTATAGCCTTCATAATCTGGACGATACTGATTCTCCTCATCAAACGATAAGAACACAATACACGAAACCTACCTAGTGTGTAGCCTTCATACTCTGGATAATACTTATAGAATAAAGGTATTGTTTTTAGCCACTGTCGTGAATCTATTGTCTCATATAACACAGCGACATCATTATTTTAAGTAAAACAACAAGGCATGTTATATGAGACGATAGATGCACCACAGCAGCTAAAACATTACCTTTATCCTCATTCTTAAACACTCAATTAAAAAGAAAATATCATAAGAATACCAAATTTTAATCAAATTAAAAGGAATTACCTTGGGCTTAAAATCGATCAGTCCCGTTGTTGCTATGCGCCTCCGATTGGTTCAAAGAGCAAGTACATGTATCGTGTTGATGCAAACATGCTGAAGCGTGTTATATCATGTCATGGGTACGAACCAATAAGATTGCAGGAACGTTCAAGTGTTTAAGAATGATTCTTCTTATCAAACTATTAAACCTACCTAGTGTATATCCTTCATACTCTGGATGATACTGATTCTTCTCATCAAACAAGATAAACATGTGATCAGCAATATTTGTCCAATTCTTTGGTACTGTTGCATTGATGAATTGAGCAGCATATGTGGGCAGATTGAGTGAAATCTTAGCTATGTTGTTGGTGTACACTGAGTTGTCTACATTCTGATGGTACTCATCTGGCGGCATGACACCTGAAAGAAAATGATTATAAGTGGCATACAGGTGTGATTAAAGCCATATGTTTGATTTGCATTAAGAAGAGATTCCTATTTAAATGTTAGTTTTCACTGAACACATTGTCCACTTTTAATTTTGAGCCAAAAAAAATGAGGTAAAAAAGGTAATTGTTATTTCATTCCAGCGCCTATAATGTGTGTAGCAGCTTGCCGACCATATCATTTTCATGAATATTGGCGTAGCTTCACACAGCTTGGAGTATGAACATCACATCATCATCAGTCGGCCGCGGAGCAGGCGACCTACAAGCTTTCTCCAACTGTTGCGATCTTGGGCAAGCGAAACAATTTTGTTTGGCTGCAGCATCCCTTCAGTATCTCCCAGGAGGTGCTGTACATACTGTAAGTACAGTGTCCGCGTCATCGTCGGTTTCCTCTTCCCATGTGGTGGAATATAAAGGGCATATTCTTTCACAGGCTCGTCATCTTCAAGACGCAGTATATGGCCGAGAAATTTGAGTTGATGAATCTTGACTCTGGCAATCAGTGGAGTGGTGTTGGTCAGATTGTAGATGGTTTCATTTGGGATCCGATCCACACGCTTGATGTTTAACATGATTCTGTAGCAAGATGTTGCAAAGGCATTGATCTTGTTTTCCATGTCCTTGGTGATTACCCATGACTCGCAACCGTACAGAAGGATAGTGACACAAGTTGTCTCAAACAGCTTGATTTTTGTTCGATTGGCAGGGATGGGCTTCTCCAAAGGCGTTCCCAGTTTCCAGAAAGCGCCCAGGCTAGTGCTATTCTTCTTTTTAGGTCTCCAACACTAGAGCCCATCTTGGAACCCAAGTACTTGAAGTCTGTGACATGGTTGATGGTACTACCATAGACTTCAAGTGCTGGCTGGGCGTTACCGTTTGCAGTCATATATTCTGTCTTAGGTGCGCTGATGACAAGGCCTAGATCTGCTGCTGCTGTTGCAGTCCTAGTAAGCTGTGACTGGGCCCGGGCTATAGAAGATTCCATCAGGGCAATATCATCAGCAAAATCCAGGTCATTCAGCATCTTAGCAGGATACCTGCTTGACCGACGTGGGTAGGTAACAATTCCAGCGTCAATTCCAGAAGTTGATTTCTTCAGGAGGTAGTCTACCAGGATAATGAACAGGAATGGTGCCAACACATCACCCTGAAGCACTCCAGTTGTTACTTGGAAAGGCTCTGAGATACTTCCATCTACCATAACGGCACTATTGGAGTCCTTATAGAGCACCTGGATGGCATTGACCACAACCTTTGGTATTCCATAATGCCGCAGCACTAAGAACATGACGGACCTGTTGATGGAGTCAAAGGCTTTTTTGAAGTCCACAAAAGTGACTGTCAAGGGAAGTTGGTACTCCTTGAAGCCTTCCATGATCCTCCTCAAAATGTGTATTTGCTGAGCACAGCTTCGACCTGATCTAAAGCCAGCCTGGTTGCTTCTCAGTAAAGGATCAATGTGAGGTCGGATTCTGATCAGAAGGATCTTGTTGTACACTTTTGCGGCAATGGACATAAGTGAAATACCATGGTAGTTTGTCATGAGAGAGAGGTCGCCTTTCTTTGGTAGAGGAATGATGACATTTGTGACCCACTGACGTGGCGGTGTCAGCGTTGAGAATACTTCCATACAGAATTTGAGAATCATATCAATCATGCTATCCTCCTATGAACAAACAAGATATACAAATCAATTGCGATATGCATACAGTTTATACATCACTGATTCAATGGTTTATTTGATACACGCGCACACAATGTGTTTATCCACTTCTTGATCGAAAAAAAAAAAAAAAAACGGAGATCTCCAGTTTTATTATGAAAACTTTTTTAAATTACAGTAAAATTTAAGTTTTCATAATAAAACTGGAGATCTCCGTTTTTTTCAATGTTCACTTCAGGCTTAGTCTTTCACATGGTATTTTTGTACACCATTGGGCATTACAATGATGCAAAAAGTAGAAATTCAACAAAAAAATGAGGGTGTCGCTGTGGAGCAAATCACACAGTACGGCTTTAAGGTGTTTAACTTCTGTGATGTTTAGGGGTCCTTGGGTCAATATCATATGGGGATGATTGTCTGTATTGTAAAGCTTGTGGCATGTGTGTAAATGTCATTGCTGTCGCCAACTATGATGATAATGACGATGATGATCGTGATGATGATCATGACAATGATCATGATCTAATAAATGTTGGTCATAAATATTATGATGATGAGCTACGTGCAAATGTTTAAGAGCCATTCAGGCCCTTTGCATGCTTAGGGTGGAAAATTTATGGGCTCTCATTAATTGTTATGGTCCCAAACTCAATTGTATATTTGACAAATGATAATATGTTAATGTTAAACTGGTCCACATTTAAGTGACACTTTTTACCTGTGAAATCACAAATCCACAACAGGTTCTACATGTACCATATTATAACAGGACAGGATTGATGTTGAGGTCAGCACAGCATTGAGTTTGTATTGCTGACTTTCAGTGGCGAGATTTTTGTTGACATTGGGGGATGGGGTTTCAAAATTTTCTTGAAGTAATGTGAATCCAGCACCTTTTGGTGACCAAATAAGTTTATGGTACAAATGCCCGCGAAACGCACAGAACATTTTGCCATATTGAAGCAAAACTGGTGAAATATGGTTCAAAAGTTAATTAAAAAATTTGGCACTTTTGGGGCTAAAATGGTCAAATATGAGGTTAATTTGGTCAGAAACCCACATATAGGCATCAACATGGGGGGAGATGAGTGTATGGACCATACCATACCCCCTGGCAAAATATTAGGGGGATTTATCCCCCCATCCCCCAGGACGCCTATGCTGACTTTGGGTAGTGTACCAGCTGGCCTACAGTGATTTTGACTAGCAGTTTGTCCGAGGTCCACCTTATTTCTATCACTCATCATCATCAGACGATGACAACAACGTCATCGTCAACAACAATAACATCACTATCACCACAACCCTCACCATCCCTTTCATCACCATTACATTATCAGGATTCATGGATCTAGTAGGTATCAAAACAAAACTGCATGAAAAAATCTTAAAACCTTGTATTTTCATTTACTTTTGCTCAAGGAAGGAAGATAATATATCTTGAGACTGGGAGTAATCCTGAAAATGTAACCCCCAGAGGATTCTCAATTTCTTATCCTCATATAATCATCATTTCATAAGAAGTTTGCACACAACACTGATTCACAGCCCCTCTAACACTCTATAACCAAAATCTGGTTAATATACTTAGTGCACTACTTATACCTACCTTTGATCACATAGGCCTTCTTTGATTCATCATATTCAGACCGTGATGCCCAGAAGTCAGCCAACCCAGTCACAATCTCCCAACCTCTCTCCTTAGCTAAGAAATCTTTATCCCATGTAGCTGAGATGTACTGTACTCATACCTACCTTTGATTACATAGGCCTTCTTTGATTCATCATATTCAGACCGTAATGCCCAGAAGTCAGCCAACCCAGTCACAATCTCCCAACCTCTCTCCTTAGCTAAGAAATCTTTATCCCATGTAGCTGAGATACATACATACATACATACATACATACATACATACATACATACATAAAGGTATTTATATAGCGCCTTTAAAATTTATCAAGGCGCTGAACAAGGAGAGAAAGGATGGGAAAAAAAGAAAAACAGTGGAACAAGAAAGAAGCTAACTGAAAAGGTGAGTTTTCAGTTTCTTCCTGAAAACTGGAATTGATGGAGACTCCCTGATGGCTTTAGGGAGTTTGTTCCATTCCCTCGGGCCAGAGACAGAGAAGGTATTTAAACCAGATCCTCTATGTGCCCTAGACTGACTAAGCAGAGTCTTATCGGAAGAAGATCTCAATTCTCTTCCGGGAGCATATGCTGAAAGAAGCTCACAAAGATAATTGGGGGCACGGCCCTGAGAGCACTTGAAAACATAAAGCAGAAGTTTAAAAAGAATTCGAAAAAAGAGATGTACTGTACTCATACCTACCTTTGATTACATAGGCCTTCTTTGATTCATCATATTCAGACCGTGATGCCCAGAAGTCAGCCAATCCAGTCACCATCTCCCAACCTCTCTCTTTAGCTAAGAAATCTTTATCCCATGTAGCCGAGATGTATTGCTGTGTTGCAAATGCTATATCACCATTCACATGTATTTCTTTTTCAGTGTAAATTGCAGCTGGGCACACATCAAATCCTGAAATGGACACATGGTTTGTTATTTATTTGTGGTGTGACCTGATGGACAGCCTCATTACCCATTTTTCTTCATCAAAACTGAGATTTTGGTATCAGAGGAAAGCTCATACTTGTCTCATTACCCCAGTAACATATAATGCCCAAGATATGTTTTGCAGGAGAAATTGTTTGCCTCAGGAGCTCATGCTCCCTTGGAAAATTATCTCAGCTCAAAACAACCCCCCTGGTTTCACACATATGACCTCAAAACAGATAGTGTGCAGTTATTATTGTCAATCTGGTGAAGCTGAAGTTGTGCAACCCTAGCAACAATGAGGAAGCATAAGTTCATAAACACCACCTACCAGAGTAAGCCATTTCCCATGGGAACTTTGCTCCTTTCAATCCTGCCTGTTTAGCTATGGTTTTAGCAGCATCTAAATGCACTGTTCTACAGCTCAGCATAGCCTTGGCTAACTCAGGATGGAACATGAGTATAGGTGGATACATCCACGTGGCTTGGTCCCAGAACACATGGCCCTGTAGGAATCAAACATTGATTTCACTAAGAATTAAAACATCTAAACCTGCTTTGATAAAATGTGAAGCAGGTTTTACTGATTTATTCAGGGCCTTTATTGTTATAAAATATTGAATAACGAGTAACAAATTATCCAGGCACCCTCAAAGCAAGGTGATGATTTGAAATGTTACATTGATCAATTGCAGAAAAAGAGTTCACTTTAGGCTATCTTAATTAAATCCTGTGTCTCAAAGCTTGTGAGAAATTGAAAACCTAACCTTTTTTATATTTTTTATGTTTATTTTTTTATGTGTCAATTTAGGATTTCGGACAAGAATTTTGTGCAAAAATTATCCAATGTTGCAAATGTTGGGATAGTAGACAAATAAAGTCCATGTTACAAACTATTCTTCTTCTCTTTTATTGTTTTTGTGTCCAAAATTTGCAAAAAAATCTGAACCTTATGTTCAAATATGAATTTTGGGTTTTATTTTTGCCGTTTTGTTAAAAAAAATAAAAAGACATAAAAAATGAATTTCTTGATTTTCATAGAGTACTACACGCACGATTTTACTAACGCGCGCAACAGCTTTGAAATACAGGATTTAATTAAGATGGCCTTACCATTCAACTTATTATGACTTCCTGTATGTTGTGACTTGGACCCTCAAACTTTGTATAGTTACCAATCTATTAAAGACCATTCATTACACTCTACACTTCATCCAAGGCATCCCCATACATATTTTAATATGAGGAAAATCAACATTAATCATCACATCAACCCACCCATACACAGTTGCTGGTACAAGTAAACCCCCACACACCAACTCCACCTCCACACAAACATTCCTCACCATGTAATCAGCATTTCCTGCCCCATGAGCTAGTCCTCCAGGACTGAGGCCATAGAATTGGAAGGGGTAGTTGCTGGTATATATAAGTGGCAATAAACCCCCACACACCTGCCCCACCTCCACAAATACTACTCCCCATGTAATCAGCACTTCCTGCCCCATGAGCTAGTCCTCCAGGACTGAGGCCATAGAATTGGAATGGGTAGTTGCTGGTATATATCCCGGGGTATATATAAGTGGCAATAAACCCCCACACACCCACCCACCTCAACAATAGGCTCACCATGTAATCAGCATTTCCTGCCCCATGAGCTAGTCCTCCAGGACTGAGGCCATAGAATTGGAATGGGTAGTTTTCGGTATAGTTTAGGGGCGGTAATGAGCTCATTATGTAATACATGCTGCCATATATTGCCTTGGCAAGAGGAAGATTGTTGTCAACATCAATATGACCTAATGGAGAGAAAAAGAAGAGAATAAATGAATAATAATGTTGTAAGTACAAATGCAACATATCATTCGAGCCATTAGGGTGAAATGTACGGGCCTTCAGCAATTTTCATGGGCCCAAAGTCATATTGTAAAATGATAAAAATGATCCAAATTTGTGACACTTTGTAAGAGATTTATTCAACAGGTTATGCAATGGATTGAAGACAGCCTTGCTGACTTTGGTGATAATATTTCCACGGGGTAGCATATTGACAGGGCTGCTGTTATTTTCCAAGGGTTTAGGCTCACAGACCCCCTTATTTTGAGTACTGGTGATCATGGTCACTGCATACAAAACCTACTTTTGTGACTAGTAATGAGCTGTTTACTTTGCCCTTAGATTATTAAACTCCAGGTAGGAAAGTCCTGTGCCTGAGTCTTCTGAGCGTGCTTGAATTAGGCTGATGCGGGTAAAGTGTCTGAACCTGGCAATGTCGCTTATCTTCTGTGGTGTAACTTTTGCCCCTCTCCTTCTGCTAATTAGGTTTGGTGCAAATCAAAAAGAAACACCTGTCCTCACCTTTGCTCCATTTGTCTTTCCAAGCACTAGTGTGCATAGATGTCAAAGTTCCATCCTTAGCATGTTTAATACCCATTTCATACATATCAGAAGCTTCTTGGTCTGTGTGTGAGATGGATGTAATAAATGTCCATGTCTGACTAGTCTTGCTGTCAGGTAATGTGATGGTATCAGGTAGATTTGTCCAATGTATATACACAGGAATGGTCCCACTTGTATCTGTCTCTGCTTCTGTGGTGTTGCCTTTCATTACTCTGTGTTGAAAAAAAAAATCCAAGGATTAATATTTAAAAAACAGCCTCATCCTACATTTTTCTTAATCACAACTGTGATTTGGTATCAAAGGAAAGCTCATATTTGTTTTCATTACCCCAGTAAAATATAACCCTGAGATATATATCATTGAGATGGCATGAACAAAAATGTAGTGATTTGTGGTAACCATACCGGTAGAGTATGTACTATCCTATGGGGCATTTTATACATGTTTTTGCTTCTCGTATAAAAACTGCTGGAGCAGTTAAGGGCTGGGGTATGAACATTTGGACAGTATTTATTTTGGGACATTAGAGCACATCAGACATATCGAATTGCATTCTGAATATGAAGAATGTCATTCTGATATCAAATAATTTTGATTTTTTGAAATTCGCAATTTAATACACATTTTATGGCAAATCATTAAAAATTGATATTTTTGATATGTAACAGTACTTGAAGTAAACTTTATAAATCTGATGATTTATACTTAAAGTGTATGTAGGTGGGATGAAAAGCCGACGATCAATTGAAAATTTTGACCTTTAGTATTGAAGATATGGATTTTTTTTCCCAAAACACCAAAAAAAATTAGGTCTTTTTGGAAAAAAATCCATATTTTCAATATGAAAGGTCAAAATTTTCAATTTACCGTCGGCTTTTCCTCCCTGCTACATACACTTTAAGAATATGTCATTAGATTTATATAATTTACTTCGAGGACTGTTATATATCAAAAATTTGAAAAATATCAAATTTTTATAATTTGTCATAAAATTTTTATTATATTGTGAATTTAAAAAAAAAGAAAATTATTTGATATCAGAAAGACATGCTTCAGATTCAGAATGCAATTCGATAGGTCTGAGGTGCTCTCATGTCCCACAAAAATACTGTCGAAACGCAATAAACGCTCATTTTGGATCCCTTAATGCAACTCAAAAATTTGTAAACATATATTGGACATTTTAATGGTAGGCTTCAATGTAAAATAGAAAACAGAACATGAAAAGATTGCAGCACACCCCTAGATTGCAGCACACCCCTTTATAAAACAAGGCAGTTCTTGAACCACGAGTTTCGCCTGCTTTCGCAACCGCTTGCTTTTGCAACCGCCTGCTTTTGTTAGCAGAAGTAAACAAGGTGGTTCTCAATCCTTGAGTCTCGACTACTTTCGCGACTTTTGGTAACAGCTAGAAGTATAATAGGGATGGTGGTCCCAAATTTCAACTTTAACAGTACCTGACACTCGAACTCGTCAACCTTTGACCATTGGCAAGTGCACCGCTAGCTGTACACAAGCTAGGCAGATATAGCAACATGGGCAGCAGTAAGCTGCATATCTCCACTAATATACATAAAGCAAACCATCTTTCTGTGCGAGTCTGTGAGTCTCTATGATTAACTCTGTGACTATATTACAGAAATGTAAAGTAGAATAGGATTTGTCAGCATACAATATTGTGATAATGACATGTCAGTTTCAAGCTTAAGTCATGTTTAAGTTACTTTGAAAAAAGATGGGATGCATTTAGCGGGAGCATTTAATTTTTTTATTTAGGGTAATATTTCTGGTATCATCAAATTGGAATAGTATACTATAACTCATGCGAAATATACTCATTATTGCATTTTCAATCTGATATCAACCAAATTTCAACCGCATTTCGACCATATCTTAACCATGTTAACCTAACATGTAACTGATATCAATTTCATTTTCATGAGTACTAGGTTGGTGTCGGGTTGAGGCCCGGGGTTGAGGATGGACATAATTTGAATCACATTTTAACATTAGTTGAAGTCAGGTTGATGATTAACGAGTTATACTAGAGTCCGAAGTTTTCCGTAAAAGAAAATCACGGAATCGGAGGTACAACACGGAAAATTACATTTTTGTATGATGTGACAAAAATTGTCAAAAGATAAGAGAAATAAGTGTCAAAACAATCATGAGTTGTGTATGTCAATTTTATGATAAAAATACTGTTTAATAATACCGAAATAAAGGTATTTACCAAGGCATGACCCCCTATATCCCTTCAAACTTCGTAATAGTCGGCATAATATCGTGAGAATATTCCAATCAGACAATATTGATCGCGATATTGAACACTTTATTGTGATATTAATATCATTGTTTATACATTTTAATGACACGGATTTACAAATTTCACAACACGGATTACAACACGGAAAATGGATTTTAGAAAACGGTAAACTTCGGACTCTAAGTTATACATCAACATGGAATTGAATCGATGTTGACTTATGCCCAATGGGCTATCTCTCTTTCTGTGATTTTCTTTTGCCTCTCAGCTCTACTCCCTCCCAACCTTCTGTCTCTAATCTCCCTCCCCCACTCACTCTCTCTCTCTCCCTTCCCCTCTCTCTCTCTCTCTCTCTCTACCGACCTGTCCCGCCAATCTCTCTCTCCCTTGCCAAACCACTAATAGGAACATGGCCAAAAATTGGGTCTTGGAATTTTTTTGATGCCACTAGTCAACAGAGTGCACTCTATTTCTATTTCACACCCCGATATATGCTTCCATAAGAAGTTAAGAGAGGAAATAGTGGGGACCAGCACCTTTCACCTGATGGGGGTCATTTTGGAAGCCCCCACATTTTTTTTTAAATCGCCCAATCACCAAACCCCTCTTTCTACTTACGACATACATGTACACAAAACAACAAGATAAGTGAGAATCCCCTACCATAATAGTCCCCACTATTAAAAATGGTATCTTTATCATTCTATCGGCCTACCTTGAATTGCCGGGACGTCAAAATATACCCATAGTGTTTTTAAGTCCCCACTAATTTGGTGAAAAGAATTGTGAGTGTTCCCACTTTTATGGTTTTACCCACTCTCTCTCCAATGTCCAGCCTAACCTTGGAGTTGATGTTTTTCTATATTTGACAAACATATTTGCATACACGTTGAGGCCTATTGTCTATTGATAATAAATCAAAACTCAGAATATACTTGAATTATGTTCTTTTGTAGACTGATCATCACCATGGGAACTCAAAGAAGTAAAAATGCTGTAACTCAAAGAAGTAAAGTTGCTGATGCTGCTAAAGTCAACAACCAATTTGGTCTTCAGTTATATAGCTCTATCAAAAAACATCTTGGAAGTGATGACAATGTTTTCTTCTCTCCTCTGAGCATTACCACCGCTCTTGCAATGACGTACATGGGAGCCAGAGGAGACACAGCTAAACAGATGGAGAGTGTCATGAAATTTGAATCACTTGGCAAAGATGTCCATCATGCTCTCAAAGACCTAAACTCTGAACTTATCTCAACCTCAACATCTCTGCAGCATGCTAATTTGTACCAGTTGAAACTAGCTAATCGTTTGTATGGTCAAAAGAGTTTAAACTTTCTGCCTGAATTCCTTGCATCCACACGTGACTCATACAATGCCCAGCTTGAAGCAGTGGATTTTGTAACAAAGACCGAAGTCACGCGGGAGGCCATTAACTCATGGGTAGAAGAGCAAACAGCAGGAAAGATACAGCAACTTCTGGCACCAGGAGTTCTGTCACCCGATTCTCGTTTGGTTTTAGTCAATGCCATATATTTCAAAGGAGAGTGGCAGGAACAGTTCAAGGGCGGAAATACCAGAGATTTGACCTTTCACATTTCAACTTCAAACACTGCGACTGTGACTGTCCCTATGATGTACCAACAGGAGACATTCAACTACTACCATGATGCATCTCTTGGATGTAAAATTCTTGTCATGGATTACAGAGGACAGGAAATCAACATGATGGTAGCTCTTCCAGATGAAATTGATGGTTTAGCAAAACTTGAAGCAAACATCAATGAGAAAGTCTTAAAATCGTGGAGTAGCAATGGAAGGCCAGAGAAGTGTAGAGTTACCATTCCAAAATTCAAGTTTACCAAAAGCTTCAGTCTTGTAGATCACCTGAAACAGATGGGAATGTCTGATTTGTTTCAAGATGGCAAAGCAGATCTCTCAGGGATCGCAAAAGATGAGCTTGTTGTGTCTGAAGTTGTCCACAAAGCATTCCTTGATATGATGTCAATGAAACAGGAACAGAAGCTGTTGCTGCTGCAACAGTTGTGAAGTTGGGAGTAAGCTGGCTCAACAGGTTCAAGAGATATAAAGAACCAAAAACTTTTACTGCAGATCATCCCTTCATGTTCTTCATTTGTGACAATTCCTCAGGGGCTGTCATTTTCATGGGTCGTGTCATGCGTCCAGTTATTGAGTAACTTTGTGAACTTGAGAAATATGCAGTGGTATTTTCTGACTATTTCATGTTTAAGTGAGCATAATACTGTTTAAGTGAGCATAATACTAAGGAAGCCTTCCAATGAAATAAACTTTAAATTACAAACTGTTTATGTTGCCGCATACGGCTCTCTTTAACCTGTGAGTTAGATAGATATGTATGGTCCTTTAGCATGAGTGTGTTTACATAGCTGTACCTGTATGTGTGCTCAGGTACCATTGTACAAAGGTAAAAATAAGGTTCAGTTTAGGGTACAGTCAGGGTTGGTATGTACATTTAGAAATTATATAGATTAAGATGGTTCATGTTAGTGTTAGATATTGAATACCATAACAAACAAAAAATTAAATGTTAAAACTACATATCTCTACTATAAATAGGATTATGTTGTGTAGGGGTGTAGGGGTGTGTATGTAAAATGTTGGTATAATCCAAAAATGGCTTGATCAATTCTCTTGTCGCCAGCCCATTCGGGCTGGTACCTGTTTCAGGTTTGGGGTCAGTTTACTCAAGAGATTATATTTTAGTGGTATTGGAATGATTTTTTTTTTACTTTTTGTGGTTAATTTTTTTAAAAATATTTTAATTCGATTTGTTAGGAAAAGTAAGTATGTTTTGCCGTTTCAACGAACGAAAACGAGTGAGTATTACCAAAGTTATGTTTGAACTAATTAATTATGACTTTAAAAGTTTAAAGGCCTAAATGTAACAATAATAGTTAATATATATAGCATCATATGGTCAGCAGAAGAAAATCTGACATCACCTATGATGTCATATCAGTGTCCTTGACCGGGTGTCCTTACTCCTTGACTACTGAACAGAGTGATATCATGTTGATAACAGATCTATATAATCCAAATCTTCATCATATCCCGGATCATATCACAGATTCTCAACAATCTGTGATCATATGGACCATATTGATGTGAAAGTAGTTATCTATCATATCCTGTGTCGTTTTATGGATAAAAATGACTCAAAATGTTATTGATGAAATGGTTGCTATCATAAACATCAGTTTTGTCTTTTCAACGGGAAAAATCCGATGCAAAATAAAGTTTTTAGGGCCTAGCTATAATATGGGCATAATTTATGCATATAGTATTGAACAATGTACCCCATTTGACATGCACTTATAGATAAATAAATTGTCTTACTTTATTAATTTAATAACTTCTTTATTATAAATAAAATGACACATAACTATTTGATTCATAAAATTACATTCAACAAAATGATTGAAGAGAAAACACACAAGGCACTAGGCAGACTGTTATAGAATGGAGTATGTAAGATGCCATGTCCATAGCTTCGCAGGAGTTTCCGACTAGCAATCAACATGATCAGCACATTCAGAAAAACACAGTTTAAGAGTGAAGATTGTAGTGAGTAACCAGTCCTTTATAAATGTGCTGGCCACTATCTATTATAATATAGTAGGCTTAAACTATACATTGCTGTAATTAATTAAGTTATTTTAAAATAAAATGTACATGTAAGTTAACTCAAACCGGCAGTGTATATATCGAAAGCAGTGAAATCGGACATTCCTAAGCGAAGATATTGAGTTCGTAAGTTCTGGTATTACAAAATTGGAAATTGAGATATCGTGGGTAAAAAGCTGAAAAGACAAAAAAAACAACGACAACAACAACAACAACAAAACAAACAGACCAGAACAATTTGGAGTACATGTAATGAATTAAAAGAGTTGACATGAGATTAGGAATTAATGTTTTCTGCTGTTTCAGCATGTTCAGTGTGCATGTTCTCATCGTTGATGGTTTGGTGGACTGTCATGTAGATGTAAGCGTGATCCTAAAAATGCCTTTCACATTGACCAAAACTAATTACAAGACCTCTTCTACATTGAGGCTGGCTTTCCTTTTAAAGGAATTTTTATTTTAAAGTTTGGAACATAGACTGATTAGTTATAGGCATCAAGTGAACAGAGTTTTGTTGTTATCTTTTATGAGGGCGCACCACCAAATCACTCCACGATTTATGTACCAGTGAAATTCGGTTAAAATAGTCCACCACTTATTTGAGCTTGTTGCGGCTTTATTTTCAAAACGTATAGTCAAAATTTGCCCATTTTCAGCTCATTTGCTTCCGACAAGTGTCTACATGACAAAATATGAGAACAAGTCCCAATGTTTTATTTTAGAGATGGAGTTTTGGCGCGAATTTGGACAATGTCCGGTTTCAAAATTGAGTGATTTTTAAGGTTAAATTTGCATACTTTTTCTTTGCGGCAAAATAGCGAAAAAAGTCGACGGTTAGCAATATGTTCCGTTGAAAGAATAATATTCTATACATGATTAGCTTTAATTTGATACCAAACTTGATAGCTGAAATACGTTTTTGAACTGCTGAGCGATCCAAAAGTGCGTCTTTCCCTGTGTATTTCAATGGCGCATTTAATGGTGGTGCGCTCTCTTATAAGAGGCTTTCAATGTTTGTTGGGCTGTACGCGCTTCTGTACAAAAAGTGCATAAAAAACGGGCGGAAATTTTAATAAATCATTTTATTTCATTCGCAAACGCTTTAAATGACTTTTGTGATTAATTTTAGGAACATATTTTTTTAGATTGATCCAAAAATACAAGTCTGTGACGTTAAGAAAAGCATGAAAAATCACTTTCGTGAGTGTTTTTGCTGTAGATTTATACCAGATCAGAATAACGCATAAAACTTGTATTTTTTTTTTTATTTCCAATATCAGTAGGCCTTGTTTTTAAGACAGAGAAAGAGAAGGGGGGGGGTACTTTGACATAATTATGTAAATAGGCCTATATCGAAGATATTCAAAACATGCATACACACATTTTTTACTTTTCACAACTAAAAAATTCAAATTAGAAAGTATCTTTTAGCATCAAACATTCAATTTTCTGTCCAACATCTGCAAAACTCTGCGTGTTGAAGAACATGTTGAAATTTGGGTCTTTTGGTGATTCCGAGCTGATTTTTAGAACATCATTTCTTCCGAACGGAATGTCGCAGAGGGATGAAATCTTGCAAAATGACTAGAAACTGTCTCTAGTTTACTTTAAAAAGTAAAAAATTGGATTTTGATAACAAGTGACGTTTATAAGAGGGCGCACCACCAAATCACTCCGATTTATGTACCAGTGAAATTCGGTTAAAATAGTCCACCGCTTATTTGAGCTTGTTATGCGGCTTTATTTTCAAAACGTATAGTCAAAAATTGGCCATCTTCAGCTCATTTGCATACGACAAGTGTCTACATTACAAAATATGAGAACAAGTCCCAATGTTTTATTTCAGAGATGGAGTTTTGCGCGAATTTGGACAATGTCCGGTTTAGAAAATTGAGTGATTTTTAAGGTTAAATTTGCATACTTTTTCTTTGCGGCAAAATAGCGAAAAAAGTCGACGGTTAGCAATATGTTCCGTTGAAAGAATAATATTCTATACATGATTAGCTTTAATTTGATACCAAACTTGATAGCTGAAATACGTTTTTGAACTGCTGAGCGATCCAAAAGTGCGTCTTTCCTGTGTATTTCAATGGCGCATTTAATGGTGGTGCGCTCTCTTATAAGAGGCTTTCAATGTTTGTTGGGCTGTACGCTTCTGTACAAAAAAGTGCATAAAAAGCGGGCGGAAATTTTAATAAATCATTTTATTTCATTCAAACGCTTTAAATGACTTTTGTGATTAATTTTAGGAACATATTTTTTTAGATTGATCCAAAAATACAAGTCTGTGACGTTAAGAAAAGCATGAAAAATCACTTTCGTGAGTGTTTTTGCTGTAGATTTATACCAGATCAGAATAACGCATCAAAACTTGTATTTTTGCTTCAATTGCCAATATCAGTAGGCCTTGTTTTTAAGACAGAGAAAGAGAAGGGGGGGGGGTACTTTGACATAATTATGTAAATAGGCCTATATCGAAGATATTCAAAACATGCATACACACATTTTTACTTTTCACAACTAAAAATTCAAATTAGAAAGTATCTTTTAGCATCAAACATTCAATTTTCTGTCCAACATCTGCAAAACTCTGCGTGTTGAATAACATGTTGAAATTTGGGTCTGTTGGTGACTGTGAGCTGATTTTTAGAACATCATTTCTTCCGAGCGGAATGTCGCAGAGGGATGAAATCTTGCAAAATGACTAGAAACTGTCTCTAGTTTACTTTAAAAAGTAAAAAATTGGATTTTGATAACTATTGACGTTTATAAGAGGGCGCACCACCAAATCACTCCACGATTTATGTACCAGTGAAATTCGGTTAAAATAGTCCACCGCTTATTTGAGCTTGTTGCGGCTTTATTTTCAAAACGTATAGTCAAAATTTGCCCATTTTCAGCTCATTTGCTTCCGACAAGTGTCTACATGACAAAATATGAGAACAAGTCCCAATGTTTTATTTCAGAGATGGAGTTTTGGCGCGAATTTGGACAATGTCCGGTTTCAAAATTGAGTGATTTTTAAGGTTAAATTTGCATACTTTTTCTTTGCGGCAAAATAGCGAAAAAAGTCGACGGTTAGCAATATGTTCCGTTGAAAGAATAACATTCTATACATGATTAGCTTTAATTTGATACCAAACTTGATAGCTGAAATACGTTTTTGAACTGCTGAGCGATCCAAAAGTGCGTCTTTCCTGTGTATTTCAATGGCGCATTTAATGGTGGTGCGCTCTCTTATAAGAGGCTTTCAATGTTTGTTGGGCTGTATCGCTTCTTCTGTACAAAAAGTGCATAAAAAACAGGCGGAAATTTTAATAAATCATTTTATTTCATTCGCAAACGCTTTAAATGACTTTTGTGATTAATTTTAGGAACATATTTTTTTAGATTGATCCAAAAATACAAGTCTGTGACGTTAAGAAAAGCATGAAAAATCACTTTCGTGAGTGTTTTTGCTGTAGATTTATACCAGATCAGAATAACGCATAAAAACTTGTATTTTTGCTTCAATTGCCAATATCAGTAGGCCTTGTTTTTAAGACAGAGAAAGAGAAGGGGGGGGGGCATTTTGACATAATTATGTAAATAGGCCTATAGTTGAAGATTTTCAAAACATGCATACACACATTTTTTACTTTTCACAACTAAAAAATTCAAATTAGAAAGTATCTTTTAGCATCAAACATTCAATTTTCTGTCCAACATCTGCAAAACTCTGCGTGTTGAATAACATGTTGAAATTTGGGTCTTTTGGTGATTCCGAGCTGATTTTTAGAACATCATTTCTTCCGAACGGAATGTCGCAGAGGGATGAAATCTTGCAAAATGACTAGAAACTGTCTCTAGTTTACTTTAAAAAGTAAAAATTGGATTTTGATAACTATTGACGTTTATAAGAGGGCGCACCACCAAATCACTCCACGATTTATGTACCAGTGAAATTCGGTTAAAATAGTCCACCGCTTATTTGAGCTTGTTATGCTTTATTTTCAAAACATATAGTCAAAATTTGCCCATTTTCAGCTCATTTGCTTCCGACAAGTGTCTACATGACAAAATATGAGAACAAGTCCCAATGTTTTATTTCAGAGATGGAGTTTTACGCTGAATTTGGACAATGTCCGGTTTCAAAATTGAGTGATTTTTAAGGTTAAATTTGCATACTTTTTCTTTGATGCAAAATAGCGAAAAAAGTCGACGGTTAGCAATATGTTCCGTTGAAAGAATAATATTCTATACATGATTAGCTTTAATTTGATACCAAACTTGATAGCTGAAATACGTTTTTGAACTGCTGAGCGATCCAAAAGTGCGTCTTTCCTGTGTATTTCAATGGCGCATTTAATGGTGGTGCGCTCTCTTATAAGAGGCTTTCAATGTTTGTTGGGCTGTACGCGCTTCTGTACAAAAAGTGCATAAAAAACAGGCGGAAATTTTAATAAATCATTTTATTTCATTCAAACGCTTTAAATTACTTTTGTGATTAATTTTAGGAATATTTTTTTTAAAAAAAAAAAAAAAATACAAGTCTGTGACGTTAAGAAAAGCATGAAAAATCACTTTCGTGAGTGTTTTTGCTGTAGATTTATACCAGATCAGAATAACGCATAAAAACTTGTATTTTTGCTTCAATTGCCAATATCAGTAGGCCTTGTTTTTAAGACAGAGAAAGAGAAGGGGGGGGGGTACTTTGACATAATTATGTAAATAGGCCTATATCGAAGATATTCAAAACATACACACATTTTTTACTTTTCACAACTAAAAAATTCAAATTAGAAAGTATCTTTTAGCATCAAACATTCAATTTTCTGTCCAACATCTGCAAAACTCTGCGTGTTGAAGAACATGTTGAAATTTGGGTCTTTTGGTGATTCCGAGCTGATTTTTAGAACATCATTTCTTCCGAACGGAATGTCGCAGAGGGATGAAATCTTGCAAAATGACTAGAAACTGTCTCTAGTTTACTTTAAAAAGTAAAAAATTGGATTTTGATAACTATTGACGTTTATAAGAGGGCGCACCACCAAATCACTCCACGATTTATGTACCAGTGAAATTCGGTTAAAATAGTCCACCGCTTATTTGAGCTTGTTGCGGCTTTATTTTCAAAACGTATAGTCAAAATTTGCCCATTTTCAGCTCATTTGCTTCCGACAAGTGTCTACATGACAAAATATGAGAACAAGTCCCAATGTTTTATTTCAGAGATGGAGTTTTGGCGCGAATTTGGACAATGTCCGGTTTCGAAAATTGAGTGATTTTTTAAGGTTAAATTTGCATACTTTTTCTTTGCGGCAAAATAGCGAAAAAAGTCGACGGTTAGCAATATGTTCCGTTGAAAGAATAATATTCTATACATGATTAGCTTTAATTTGATACCAAACTTGATAGCTGAAATACGTTTTTGAACTGCTGAGCGCGATCCAAAAGTGCGTCTTTCCCTGTGTATTTCAATGGCGCATTTAATGGTGGTGCGCTCTCTTATCATATTCACTGAGAAATACAGACATTTATAAGAAATTTGGCAAAAAAAAAGTTGCACTTATATAGGCTTTTTATGCATCACTTCTGGTTTCAGAGACATGCACCAAAAACACACTTTTATAGTCATATTTCATTGTCATTCCAGGTTAAAGAGCAGACTTTTTTCTTTCACATACTAAGTTTTTATTCCACAAAAATTGCACTTACGGTTCCCAAGAAACTGCAATTTTAAGTGAAGCATCTTCCACGATCAAATGAATTATTTATGTATTTTATTGTTTTTCAAACACCCCTCTTATGCCGCCCCTAGTTCGCAGTGATTTCAGAAGACTAAAACAAGGGAAACCACCTAGCTGTGATAAACACCTCAGTAATCACTAATCAACTTTTGCAGTAAAATACAACATATTAGCAAATATACTCCTTTTGCATAAAAATAATTAATCAGTTCACTAGATTGGTAAATGAGAGGAGTTTTACTGATTTCAATTCAGAACCAGAAAGCTTGAATTCAGGCTGAATCAAACACTACCAATTTGATCAGTGGCGTGGCGTCATATGGGCACGGGGGGGGCACTGAATTTTTTTTTTAATCCCATAGGAAAATTGCGAAAAATGGCTTGTGCAGCCCCCCCCATCACACCCGGTGCCCCCCAATCATGGTCGGTGCCACCCCCAATGTGATGACCCACGCTACGCCACTGAATTTGATCTGTTCTTCACTAATCATGATTATGGTTTTTAAAGTTTTCATCAAATATGGTTTTGTAAAAGTAGTACTATTTGTGTGAGTCACTTTGGACATTTTGATCTGCTTCACTTGTTTTGAAATTTGTGATTTTGAGTTTTCTTTCATAAATCTATATACAGAAAAACAACATATTCAAGCATTATTACTTTCCTGGCAGCTGTATTGAGTGTGACAAGCGCAAAAATTAATCTTCCACAAAAGTTTGCACTTTTACAGTAAACGTACGGCATGACACTGATAATAAGTGATATCATTTGTATCATTTATAAAATCATAGATTGTGTTTTATCAAAATTTATTGTTAAATTATTAACTAATAACGCTTGCAAACATGATACAGGTTATGTCTGAAAAAATCAACCCAATCTGACCTTATTTATCAGTCAGCTTAATGCTCTGTGTGATGGCCATAACAACGTAAAATTTCCAAGTTTTGAGGTTTCCAAATATCTATAACATTAAAAGAAACAAATTTATTCCATGTTCACTACGGTCCGTTTCGCCCGAAGGCTCCTCATATTTTATGTTTATATTACAAACGTTAAACATGTTTAAGGAGAAAAAGCTCTGCGCGCAATACGGTGAAAATAAAATATATATGTATGCGACACCGTAAGCGACACGCAAGAAAGCGACCAGAGCGTTAAACATGTTTAAGGAAAAACGCAAGCGAGCGTATAAAAATCAAGCGTGTTAAACATGTTTAAGGAACGCGATAATCGAATGACTCTAAGTTTGTTCTACATTTCTCTCATTCACCTGAGGAGCCTTCGGGCGAAACAGACTGTAGTGAACATGGAATAAATTTGTTTCTTTTAATGTTATGTACACGCTCTCCTTCACAGGATCGAGCACTCTTTTTAATGAAAGAAGAAACACAACTTTATGTTTCCAAATATCAATAGCTATCTTAAGAACCACTGAACTAATACTAAGCTTGTTTGTACACATTAATGATTTTTTCATGCTGATTGCAAATAAGGTGAAAGGTCATGATAATTTACAATTCTGAAATTTTTGGGGTGCTGGTGATCTGCCCCTCTAACTAAGCAACTTCTACCTAAAACAGAAATTAAAAAGTGCATGTGCTTGTATACAATTTATTGGGTTGTTTTTGTCTAAGACACCCTATAGCTTGTATAGCAAATTGAACTTTGTATTCAATTGGCTATGACCACAATGACCTATAATCTACATGTATCTGGGGATGACGTGGCACATAAATATAACACTAAATAATTATACCAGCTACTGAAGGAAGGCATCAGAATTTCTAAGGTATTTAATTATTACTTTCCCAGTTACTTTAGAAAGTGTATAGACAAATTAAGGTAATTTTGTACATAGCTAAATTTGTTCTCAAATGTAAGCATCTTTATTGGCATTGCCTAAAATTATTGAAATATCTTTAGATATAAGGGTAATGGCATTAATCTTTGCCATATAACGTTAAAGTGAAAACAAGTAATGTACCACTAAATGACTGAAATAGGACTTGGTACGTACATTTGGTTGCATGTGATTGCCTTGGAGCATGCTTAGCCCTCACAACAAACTGTTAACCCTGAATTTCTCACCAATGAGATCATAATCAACCTGTGTCGCTTCCTCCTCAATTTCTCTCATTCCCTCTCCCACTTCCCAGTGGGTACAGGGTTGATTAATCAAGGCTTCATCGATATCCACAGTTGAAATATCAGGTCAAGTCAACGTTCTATCGACATCAATGTGAGGCTGTATTTACAACCTGATACAGGGCTGTCAACTCTCACGCATTGGCCGTGAGTCTCACGCATTGGGTCACTTTCTCACGGTCTCACGCCAAGGTAGTACATGTATAATCTCACGCCTAGGTAGTAAATCTCACACAAAAAGCTTTTCACATTCTCGAGCGCAGTGGATCAAATAATTGTGGGTCAAAATGAACTTTGAAGTCGGCAAATCCCGGTACGCTTCTGTCTCACGCCAAGCAATTCCAAAAGGTTGACAGCCCTGCCTGATATCAACCAAATTTCAAGCGCATTCACTCATATTTTGACCTGGTATCAACTTCACAGTTTGGTGTTGTGTTGAAGATAATTTGAACCATATTTTAACAGTGACTGAAATCAGGTTGACGATTAATGATCAACATGGAATTAAATCGATGTCAACTTATGCCCAATGGGCTATCTCTCTTTCAGTGTTTTTCTTTTGCCTCTCTCTGCTCCCTCCCTCCCCACCCTTCTGTCTATAATCTCCCTCCCCACTCTCTACATGTATCTCCCTTTCCCTCTCCCTCCCTTCTTACCTGTCCCTTCCCCCTCTTTCTCTCCCTTGCCCAACTGTACTAGTGAGGCCATGGCCAAAAAATTGGGTCCTAGATTTTTTTTATGCCACTAGTCGATCGAGTGCTCCATATTTCTATTTGACATACCGGTACCCCTCTCTCACCCTGATATATGCTTCTCTAAGAAGTTGATAGAGCAAATTTTCTCACAATTAGTGGGACTAGCACCTTTCACCTGCTTTATGGCAGTCATTTTGGATGTCCCTAATTTTTTTTAAATGCTCTCATCACCAACTTCTCTATACATGTACATAAAACAACGAGATAAAGCGGGAATCCCTACAGACCACTTGACATCATTGTTTATCAACAAAGGCGATGGACTGGTCTATCAATATGCTTGAATGAACTGCTATACTGTTCAATGGCTTTCTTGTACTATATGAAAAGTGGTGGGCAATTTAAAATACACATGCTCTGAGCAAACTACAATGTGTATGCACACTGCAGAGCAAAGAACAATGGAAATTGCCATAATTCGCGCTCATACTGCCGGGCAATGATGTCACATGTCAAGTGGTCTATAGCCCCCACTATTAAAAATGGTGTCTTTATCATTCTATTGGCCTACAGTATTAATTGTGCGGACATCAAAATGTCCTCACAGTGTTTTTAGGTCCCCGCTAATGTGGTGAAAAGAAGTGCAAATGTGCCCAGTGTACAGTTATATACTGCTCCAAGAAAGTATCCTTACACTTGGAAAAATAATCACAATTTCAAAACTGAACTATATTAGGGTAACTTTGTTTTTTTTTAATAGATGCACTATCTAATCTGGCACATTTTGACACCCCATTGAATCCAATGTGACTTCAAGAAGCAAAGTTACAAGCATTTGATTAGACGAAGGTCCATATTTAAAAGTGACACTCTGGCCTATTCAAAACTCCACGGACTAGACATCTGGTTTGAGAGTGGTAAATGGCTAATTTGTGTGTGCCTTTAAATTAAAACAAAAGGAACAAAAGAGCTGAATAATAAAATGCAAGTTATGAAAAGTACAGAGAAGTAAAAACTGAAATAAATACTGCTTTAAATAAGGCTTCATTGAAGAAACTGTGTAGTCTCTTTGTTGGGCCAATTTGTCACTTTTAAAACTGGACCGTCATCTATTCAATTGCTTGTAACATTACTTCTTGAGGTCATATTGGATGTCATAATGTGCAGGATTAGACAGTGCATCTATTACAAAAACAAATGTACCCCAATATGGTTTAGTTTTGAAACTGATTATTTTTCCAAGTGTAAGGATACTTTCTTGGCGCAGTATACAAGAAATCCACCCTTTCTATCCATATGGCCAGCCTGGGAGTTGGTGTTTTTTATATTTGACAAACATATTTGCATACACGTTTGAATTATGTTCTTTTGTAGACTGATCATCATCATGGGAACTCAAAGAAGTAAAGATGCTGCACAAGTCAACAACCAATTTGGTCTGCAGTTGTATAATTCTATCAACAAACATCTTGGAAGTGAAGACAATGTCTTCTTTTCTCCTCTGAGCATTACCACAGCTCTTGCAATGACATACATGGGAGCTAGAGGAGATACAGCTAAACAGATGGAGAGTGTCATGAAATTGGAATCACTTGGAAAAGATGTCCATCATGCTCTCAAAGACCTGAACTCTGAACTTATCCCAATCTCACCATCTATGCAGCATGCTAGTTTGTACCAGTTGAAACTAGCTAATCGTTTGTATGGTCAAAAGAGTTTCAATTTTCTGCCTGAATTCCTTGCATCTACACGTGATATATACAATGCCCAGCTTGAAGCGGTAGATTTTGTCACAGAGATCGAAGCTACACGAGAGGCCATTAACTCATGGGTAGAAGAGCAAACAGCAGGAAACATACAACAACTTCTGGCACCAGGAGTTCTGTCACCTGATTCTCGTTTGGTTTTGGTCAATGCCATATATTTCAAAGGCGAGTGGCAGGAGAAGTTCAAAGAATACAATACCAGAGATTTGCCCTTCCACGTTTCAACTTCAAACACCGTGAATGTCCCTATGATGTACCAAAAGGAGAAATTCAACTACTACCATGATGCATCTCTGGGATGTAAAATTCTTGTCATGGGTTACAGAGGACATAAACTCAACATGATGGTAGCTCTTCCAGATGAAATCAATGGTTTAGCAAAACTTGAAGCAGGCATCAACGAGAAAGTCTTAAAATCGTGGAGTAGCAATGGAAGGTCAGAGAAGTGTAGAGTTACCATTCCAAAATTCAAGTTTACCAAAAGCTTCAGTCTTGTAGATCACCTGAAACAGATGGGAATGTCTGATTTGTTTCAAGATGGCAAAGCAGATCTCTCGGGGATTGCAAAAGATGAGCTTGTTGTTTCTGAAGTTGTCCACAAAGCATTCCTTGATGTAAATGAAACAGGAACAGAAGCTGCTGCTGCAACAGCTGCTGATGTGATGATGTATGGATTAATCGGGAAGAAACCTAAAGAACCAAAAACTTTCAAGGCAGATCATCCCTTCATGTTCTTCATTTGTGACAATTCCTCAGGTGCTGTCATATTCATGGGCCGTGTCATGCGTCCAGTTATTGAGTAACTTTATGAACTGGAGAAAAAGTCTTTATCTCATAAAGCAACAGTTTCATTCAATTTCAATTTCAAATAGTACCATTTTAAGGGGGTGCACCAAGTATTACTTTTTGGCAATACTTTGTTTTCGCCTTATATCTTCAAAAGGAGCAACTTTTTGCTTGGGGCAACAACTTGCAATGTTGAGTACACACCTCAAGCTATATACGGGCAGAGTATAAAGAACTCCCCAAGTGTGGACCACGGAACTTAAGAATTAGAGGCAACGCCCTATACACTATTTGTGATTATATCACTCATACATAAATTCTAGACAGTTCATTGGTTGAATACCATTTATCATTTTTACCATCAGCCTCTCCGTGTAATAGTTTTTACCATCATAGTGCTGCGCCGTATTGCGCCTATTTGACATACCGGTGCCCCTCTCTCACCCTGATATGCTTCTCTAAGAAATTGAGAGAGCAAATTCACTCACAATTAGTGGGGACTAGCACCGTTCACCTGCTTTATGGGAGCCATTTTGATGTCCCCACATTTTTAAACGCTCTTATCACCAATTTCTTTATACATGTACATAAAACAACAAGATAAGCGGGAATCCCTACTTTTAGACCACTCCATTGTTTATCAACAAAGCGATGGACTGGTCTATCAATATGCTTGAATGAACAACTACACTGTTCAATGGCTTTCTTGTACTATATGAAATGTGGTGGGCGATTTAAAATGCACATGCTCTGAGCAAACTACGATGCGTACGCACACTGCAGGGCAAAGAACAATGGAAATTGCTATAATTCGCGCTCATACTACCGGGCAATGATGTCACATGACCATATTAAAAATGGTGTCTTTATCATTCTATCGGCCTACAGTATTAATTGTGCGGACATCAAAATGTCCTCACAGTGTTTTTAGGTCCCCGCTAATGGGGTGAAAAGAAGTGCAAATGTACCCACTTGTACGGTTATATACTGCTCCAAGAAAGTATCCTTACACTTGGAAAAATAATCACAATTTCAAAAACTGAACTATATTGGGGTAACTTTGTTTTTTTAATAGATGCACTATCTAATCCGGCACATTTTGACACCCCATTGAATCCAATGTGACTTCAAGAAGCAAAGTAACAAGCATTTGATTAGACGAAGGTCCAGTTTTAAAAGTGACACTCTGGCCTATTCAAAACTCCACAGACTAGACATCTGGTTTGAGAGTGGTAAATGGCTAATTTGTGTGTGCCTTTTCAATTAAAACAAAAGGAACAAAAGAGCTGAATAATAAAATGCAAGTTATGAAAAGTACAGAGAAGTAAAAACTGAAATAAATACTGCTTTAAATAAGGCTTCATTGAAGAAACTGTGTAGTCTCTTTGTTGGGCTTGTTGGAATCTTTTTATGCCTTGTATAGGCCAATTTGTCACTTTTAAAACTGGACCTTCATCTATTCAATTGCTTGTAACTTTACTTCTTGAGGTCATATTGGATTCAATGTGGTGTCATAATGTGCAGGATTAGACAGTGCATCTATTACAAAAACAAATGTACCCCAATATGGTTTAGTTTTGAAACTGATTATTTTTCCAAGTGTAAGGATACTTTCTTGGCGCAGTATACAAGAAATCCACCCTTTCTATCCATATGGCCAGCCTGGGAGTTGGTGTTTTTTATATTTGACAAACATATTTGCATACACGCTTTGAATTATGTTCTTTTGTAGACTGATCATCATCATGGGAACTCAAAGAAGTAAAGATGCTGCACAAGTCAACAACCAATTTGGTCTGCAGTTGTATAATTCTATCAACAAACATCTTGGAAGTGAAGACAATGTCTTCTTTTCTCCTCTGAGCATTACCACAGCTCTTGCAATGACATACATGGGAGCTAGAGGAGATACAGCTAAACAGATGGAGAGTGTCATGAAATTGGAATCACTTGGAAAAGATGTCCATCATGCTCTCAAAGACCTGAACTCTGAACTTATCCCAATCTCACCATCTATGCAGCATGCTAGTTTGTACCAGTTGAAACTAGCTAATCATTTGTATGGTCAAAAGAGTTTCAATTTTCTACCTGAATTCCTTGCATCTACACGTGATATATACAATGCCCAGCTTGAAGCGGTAGATTTTGTCACAGAGATCGGGCTACACGAGAGGCCATTAACTCATGGGTAGAAGAGCAAACAGCAGGAAACATACAACAACTTCTGGCACCAGGAGTTCTGTCACCTGATTCTCGTTTGGTTTTGGTCAATGCCATATATTTCAAAGGCGAGTGGCAGGAGAAGTTCAAAGAATACAATACCAGAGATTTGCCCTTCCACGCTTCAACTTCAAACACCGCGAATGTCCCTATGATGTACCAAAAGGAGAAATTCAACTACTACCATGATGCATCTCTGGGATGTAAAATTCTTGTCATGGGTTACAGAGGACATAAACTCAACATGATGGTAGCTCTTCCAGATGAAATCAATGGTTTAGCAAAACTTGAAGCAGGCATCAACGAGAAAGTCTTAAAATCGTGGAGTAGCAATGGAAGGTCAGAGAAGTGTAGAGTTACCATTCCAAAATTCAAGTTTACCAAAAGCTTCAGTCTTGTAGATCACCTGAAACAGATGGGAATGTCTGATTTGTTTCAAGATGGCAAAGCAGATCTCTCGGGGATTGCAAAAGATGAGCTTGTTGTTTCTGAAGTTGTCCACAAAGCATTCCTTGATGTAAATGAAACAGGAACAGAAGCTGCTGCTGCAACAGCTGCTGATGTGATGATGTATGGATTAATCGGGAAGAAACCTAAAGAACCAAAAACTTTCAAGGCAGATCATCCCTTCATGTTCTTCATTTGTGACAATTCCTCAGGTGCTGTCATATTCATGGGCCGTGTCATGCGTCCAGTTATTGAGTAACTTTATGAACTGGAGAAAAAGTCTTTATCTCATAAAGCAACAGTTTCATTCAATTTCAATTTCAAATAGTACCATTTTAAGGGGGTGCACCAAGTATTACTTTTTGGCAATACTTTGTTTTCGCCTTATATCTTCAAAAGGAGCAACTTTTTGCTTGGGGCAACAACTTGCAATGTTGAGTACACACCTCAAGCTATATACGGGCAGAGTATAAAGAACTCCCCAAGTGTGGACCACGGAACTTAAGAATTAGAGGCAACGCCTATACACTATTTGTGATTATATCACTCATACATAAATTCTAGACAGTTCATTGGTTGAATACCATTTATCATTTTTACCATCAGCCTCTCCGTGTAATAGTTTTTACCATCATAGTGCTGCGCCAGATTGCGCCTATTTGACATACCGTGCCCCTCTCTCACCCTGATATGCTTCTCTAAGAAATTGAGAGAGCAAATTCACTCACAATTAGTGGGGACTAGCACCGTTCACCTGCTTTATGGGAGCCATTTTGGATGTCCCCACATTTTTTAAACGCTCTTATCACCAATTTCTTTATACATGTACATAAAACAACAAGATAAGCGGGAATCCCTACTTTTAGACCACTCCATTGTTTATCAACAAAGCGATGGACTGGTCTATCAATATGCTTGAATGAACAACTACACTGTTCAATGGCTTTCTTGTACTATATGAAATGTGGTGGGCGATTTAAAATGCACATGCTCTGAGCAAACTACGATGCGCGCACACTGCAGGGCAAAGAACAATGGAAATTGCTATAATTACAATATACTACCGGGCAATGATGTCACATGACCATATTAAAATGGTGTCTTTATCATTCTATCGGCCTACAGTATTAATTGTGCGGACATCAAAATGTCCTCACAGTGTTTTTAGGTCCCCGCTAATGGGGTGAAAAGAAGTGCAAATGTACCCACTTGTACGGTTATATACTGCTCCAAGAAAGTATCCTTACACTTGGAAAAATAATCACAATTTCAAAACTGAACTATATTGGGGTAACTTTGTTTTTTTAAGAGTTGCATTATCGAAACCGGCACATTTTGACACCCCATTGAATCCAATGTGACTTCAAGAAGCAAAGTAACAAGCATTTGATTAGACGAAGGTCCAGTTTTAAAAGTGACACTCTGGCCTATTCAAAACTCCACAGACTAGACATCTGGTTTGAGAGTGGTAAATGGCTAATTTGTGTGTGCCTTTTCAATTAAAACAAAAGGAACAAAAGAGCTGAATAATAAAATGCAAGTTATGAAAAGTACAGAGAAGTAAAAACTGAAATAAATACTGCTTTAAATAAGGCTTCATTGAAGAAACTGTGTAGTCTCTTTGTTGGGCTTGTTGGAATCTTTTTGCGCCTTGTATAGGCCAATTTGTCACTTTTAAAACTGGACCTTCATCTATTCAATTGCTTGTAACTTTACTTCTTGAGGTCATATTGGATTCAATGTGGTGTCATAATGTGCAGGATTAGACAGTGCATCTATTACAAAAAACAAATGTACCCCAATATGGTTTAGTTTTGAAACTGATTATTTTTCCAAGTGTAAGGATACTTTCTTGGCGCAGTATACAAGAAATCCACCCTTTCTATCCATATGGCCAGCCTGGGAGTTGGTGTTTTTTATATTTGACAAACAATTTGCATACACGTTTGAATTATGTTCTTTTGTAGACTGATCATCATCATGGGAACTCAAAGAAGTAAAGATGCTACACAAGTCAACAACCAATTTGGTCTGCAGTTGTATAATTCTATCAACAAACATCTTGGAAGTGAAGACAATGTCTTCTTTTCTCCTCTGAGCATTACCACAGCTCTTGCAATGACATACATGGGAGCTAGAGGAGATACAGCTAAACAGATGGAGAGTGTCATGAAATTGGAATCACTTGGAAAAAATGTCCATCATGCTCTCAAAGACCTGAACTCTGAACTTATCCCAATCTCACCATCTATGCAGCATGCTAGTTTGTACCAGTTGAAACTAGCTAATCGTTTGTATGGTCAAAAGAGTTTCAATTTTCTGCCAGAATTCCTTGCGTCCACACGTGATCTATACAATGCCCAGCTTGAAGCGGTAGATTTTGTCACAGAGACAGAAGCTACACGAGAGGCCATTAACTCATGGGTAGAAGAGCAAACAGCAGGAAAGATACAGCAACTTCTGGCACCAGGAGTTCTGTCACCTGATTCTCGTTTGGTTTTAGTCAATGCCATATATTTCAAAGGTGAGTGGCAGGAGAAGTTCAAGGAACACAATACCATGGATTTGCCCTTCCACATTTCAACTTCAAACACTGTGACTGTCCCTATGATGTACCAGCAGGAGACATTCAACAACTACTATCATGACAAATCTTTGCAATGTCAAATCCTTCGCATGGGTTACAAAGGACACAAAGTCAACATGATGGTAGCTCTTCCAGATGAACTGGATGGTCTAGCTAAGATTGAAGCAAACATCAATGAGAAAGTCTTAAAATCGTGGAGTAGCAATGGAAGGCCAGAGGAGTGCAGAGTTACCTTTCCAAAATTCAAATTTACCAAGAACTTCAGTCTTGTAGATCACCTGAAACAGATGGGAATGTCTGATCTGTTTCAAGATGGCAAAGCAGATCTCTCGGGGATCGCAAAAGATGACCTTGTTGTGTCTGAAGTTGTCCACAAAGCATTCCTTGATGTCAATGAAACAGGAACAGAAGCTGCTGCTGCAACAGCTGTGATGCTTCGTGCATGTAGCATGCAGATACCAAAAAAACAACCAAAAACTTTTAAGGCAGATCATCCCTTCATGTTCTTCATTTGTGACAATTCCTCAGGGGCTGTCATTTTCATGGGTCGTGTCATGCGTCCAGTTATTGAGTAACTTTATGAACTGGAGAAAAAAGTCTTCATCCCATAAAGCAGTGGTATTTTGTGACTATTTCATTAGCTTTACTGTTTAAGGTTGGTCTGAACTCTGGAATTATGAAAATTTTCGGGCCTCATAACTGCTAAATTATTAGTCTAAAGAATATAAAAGTATACATTTTTAGAATGGAAATGACTTGATGAATTCATCTGTGAGGTCCAATTTGGTCCAAAATGCTCATTTTTGGAAAAAAATCCAAAAAAACAGGTTTTTTGGCCCAAATTTTTTCGTGCAACGTAACAAAAAAATTGTTTGGCCAAAAAATTTTTTATTAATTTTAAAAACTAGATAAAAATATCTAGGGACCGTTTTTCATTTTTTGAATTTTGACCAACTTCACCAAAAATATTTGAAATTTGGGCGAAAATCAGGCTTTTTTATGGTTTTTTTGAAAATTTTGCATTTTTTGACCATTTTTGGTGCAAATTTCTCAAAGTTGGTCAAAATTCAAAAAAATAAAAAAACGGTCCCTAGATATTTTTATCTAGTTTTTAAAAATTAATAAAAAAAAATTTTTGGCCAAACAATTTTTTTGTTACGTTACTAGAAAAAAAATTTGGGCCAAAAAACGGATTTTCTCCAAAATGAGCATTTTGGCCCAAATTGGACCTCACAGATGAATTCAGCAAGTCATTTCCAGTCTAAAAAATGTATACTTTTATATTCTTTAGACAAATAATTTAGCAGTTATGAAGCCCGAAAATTTCCATAATTCCAGGGTTAAGACCACCCTTAACGCGGCTGTGTACTCTAGCCATTGTTTCTTTCTCAAAATTGAGTTTTTATGATATGTTTGTACCTTGTTATGTTTTTTATAAATACAAGGAATGAAAATCCAGATTTGTAAACTCCAACTGTAATATTTTAAGGATTTTATTTCACTATTCCACTCGTGTTTGAAATTGAAAAGGAAAGAAAATCTTTGTTGTACCAGCAAGGTACACGCGCAAGAACAACTCATCGCTATGATCGCGCAATTTGTTAACGCACAAATACGCTGACGATACGCTGACGCTTATCTACATGCGCCAAGCATCTGATGGAAACACCACGGAAGCACTGATTTCACAAAAACCTAGTGGTCAAATGGCTCCGCTTTTAGCTGATAAAATGTGGGTTTTTTCAAGTTCTTTCCCCGATTTAAATATCAAGTTATGAATGGATTTCGCTCAAACTTCTCAAGGGGCTGTGGATTTACCCGATGTTCACGTAATATAAGTTTCAAAAACGAAAACTGTCGCATTCTCCTGTGAGATTCGATGAAAGTGCAAAATGTGACCACTTTAAACTTCAACGGCCATTATTTCAATGTTCATTTTCTCGGTAAAATGACGATTTAGGTACACGATAACTCAATAAATACAGCATCTATAGGTAAGCAAATATAATCATCGTAAAAAGCATGATCGACTCAAGAAACGGTTTTCTCATTTTTTTATATTTTGGTCTATTTCCGATTTTGGACATCATTTTGTGCAAATAGGCGTTTTTGAATTTTAAAAGTTCATTTTGATGCCTTATATGGTCAATATCTCAAAAAATAAGGCCAATATCAAAAAATTAAAAACCGTTTTTGGAATGGAGCCTCAAGATTGAGCTAAAAACAAAATAAAATATTTTGGAAAGAGTGTTTTTTGTTATGATGTACCTAACAAATATTGCCAAAAACTCATTTTTGTGTGATTTTCTTCAAAATGCAGTTTAATTAGCTCGTCTAATGAAACATAATATTATCTCGCGACTGAAATTGCCTTCCGTAGTGAAGTCACGTTTCACTATTTTCCCGGTGGCGGAAATAGCCTTCCGTAAGGAAGTCACGTGATAGTTTTCATGCCAAGGCTTCGCCTGGTTGCCGTTAGGTACATGTGTACCGGTTTTCATTCTATATCAGTCAAGCATTCGAATCGGACGTAAAATTTTTCTCTCTATGTATCATGTACATGTCTATTGTACAAACGAAGAGGCGAATTAAATCAGCAAGCTTATACAATACAGCTTTCTTCACATGGAATAAACTGTGATGGCAACAGATATTAAATCAAGATGTTGTCTGCATAGTTTTGTGTAAATTACTCGATAATACAAGTATACTGAGGTAGTCAGGCGTTACGAGTGCAATTCGCTGTATGACGATAATCAAGAGTGTGTGTTGATATTCCGGGGTTTCTAATGCTTGAACATACGTGTAATGGCAACGACCGATGGCTAACACAATTTCTGTATTCTGCTTCAACGGGCAGAACAGGGGATAAATCGGTGAGATATTTGTTTTCAACAATTTGTCAAACCTTGCCGTTAATCAGTTTTATTAGCAGTGAATAACTGGGTTCTAGCCCATCTTTAGAAATTAGCCATGGAGAATAGCTCCAGATACGGATACCTACTTCTAAAATACAGGTTTACATGTCAATCTAACGTTATCTTGCTGCATTTCAGCTAGGGGCCATGGGTAGAAAATCTGGGTTAATGTTCTTAGAACAATCCAAATAGGCCTACGTAATCAGATTGCGGGAGCACTTTCTTTGTCGCGGGACTGAAGTTGAAAATCGCCCAATTGGGCGCCCAAATCGCGGGTTTGGCAACTCTGCGTAATCTATTCATGACTTCAGGGACGCGCGACCTCTATCATAGATGTCCATAATGGTCATCAGTTCTATTCACCATGTTCATTGAAGTGACAAGAGAATTGAATAGATGCGTGTATGTCCCATCAGAAAGTAATACAATTATTGGTACTCATGAATGCTAAAGATCGATGAATCATGCAGGTGGCCATTTCTATAACACATCATAAACCGGAAGAAGGAAACTTGTTTCTGTTCTGGTTAAATAAATTAAAAGTTACATTTATTAGTAAAATTCGGTTCAATTTTTTTTTGTTTTTGTTGTTGTTGTTGTTGGTTCTGAATTGGAAAAATCTCTCTTGGTATAAAATGGCCATAGGCCTATGAGGGAAAGTTATTGTCAATTTTTTTTTTTTTTTTATGTGCACTGGACACGTAATGGTCGAATTGGATAGTGTTGCGTGTTCCATTTTGACGAAACGAATCGTAACAAAAACAAACAAAATAAAAAATAATAACAGTAATAATGATAACTTGAATATTGTCGTCAAAGAAAAAGGCCATTTTAATTGTGCATTTGACGCGATTATGGCCATTGGTATATATAGGTTTTCATAAATGAAATTTCAACTCAAGCAGGGATATTTTACATTTGGAAGAAAAAAAAAATCATACTCAAAATTTCTGTTCGGAATTGGAAAATCTCTCTGAGGATATAATGGCAATTTGAGTGAATTTTAATGTCAATTTCAAACATTTTATCGCAATCATTTTTTATTTTTTTATTGTGGAAGCCATACGTGTTTCCGTTTTGGCATCAACTAGAATAAATTAATGAAGGAGTTGGAGTGTAGAATATATACGAGGCTAATAATATACAGACATGTATATGATATGACTACAGTATTTAGTGTAGGCTTTGCAGACAGAATTTGCTTCCCTTTTCTTCTGTTTTTAATTGCAGGTCGTATGGATTTTACGAGATGGGGATAGAAGGAAGAACGATAGACGAAAGAACGAGAACTTCTATTTGGGGAAAATTATGGGCCTACAACGGCTAACTACATTTAGTGCAGACAAAGAGACAAAGGATCTACATCTTCATTAAAATACAGTGTTTCCCTCAAATTGAGTAGTGTTGCATCTCGAATATTAACATATTATACAGTCCTTCGTATGCGAGTAAAAATAGCATCAGCAATTATGGAACTGAATTCTAACATGTCTATGGATGGGTAGGCAGTGAGGAATAGAGGAAGATCGGTTCACAGCTTGATGGAAAGGTCAACACTTTTAATATTTGGTATCAGTGGAAGGAGCTTATACAATTCTTTGGCAATCTATCCAGGTTAAACAATTCAGGAAGCACAGTAAGGATACAGTTGGAGGGAATGAAAGAATAATCTTGGGTGTCATCAATGGATCATTCAATTAATAAAAGTTCATACATTAAGCGCTGAACTGATCCGAAAGCAAGTAGTTGAAATTAGCGAGTTTTATCTCGATAGCAGCTAACCAAATATGTTATTGCATAAATTATCTTTGATATATCTGTACAAACAAGGGTCATTCCACATCGGACAACTTGACTTTGGCTAGTTGGACAAATAGCGACAAGCGTTATAGCAGAAATCAGATGGGATTGAAATATTACTAATCAAATCAGACGTTAGTGTGCGCAAATATTGATGCCTTGCCTTTTGATGCCTTGTCATTGATGTATTTCTGGATCTGTGTATCCATAAGGGTGATGTACTAGCAACCTCTCCCCTTCTTTATCGCATCGTCATTTTTTAACAATAAGCGTGCAATGTGGCTTCTTTGTGACGGGCCCACGGATGTTTCTTCTGCTTTTATCGAAATCGCGGTGGTTTTCTTTTTAACTCTATGTCATAATGTACATTGATTTTATGACGATATTGCTATAATTTTTTTTCAATATTACCTGCTTTATATAGTTTTGATGTGCTTATCATGCTTACTGTAGATTGTTTGTCTTTTTAAACTAGTTTTAATATATTTGCTCGAACTCTTTGTATGTTCTAAAACTGTTTTCTCAAATATTGTTCTCATTTTTTACAATGTATGTGGTTTTAATACCATGTTTTGTAAAGCGCTTTGAGTTCTTTTGATGTGATTGCACTATAAAAGAAATTATTATCAGTTTTATTATTATTATTAGTTCTCCAGTAGTCAAATTACAGTATTCTCTTTTACGGTGTATGTATGTCACAATGTTAAATAGGTTCGCCTAGTTGATACACCCAGAAACAAAAGGAAATTCACCTAAGTGGGCATGAAACCATGCATGGGTTCTTGTTTTTTGATCTCAAAATTACCGTTGCATTTACGTTGTGTAATATGTACTGTGTGCATTGTTTGCTAATTTGCGTGGTTTATAATGTATATTCCACGGTTAATTGCATCTTGATCAATCGTGTCCTTTTAGGCTTACACTGTGCAATATATTGTTTGTCTTTTAAAACTAGTTTTAATATTTTAATATATTTGCTCGAACTCTTTGTATGTTCTAAAAATTGTAAACTCAAATATTGTTCTCATTTTTTTACAATGTATGTGGTTTTATATAATACCATGTTTTGTATAAGCGCTTTGAGTTCTTTTGATGTGATTGCACTATATAAGAAATTATTATCATTTTTATTATTATTATTGTTATTATTATTATTAGTTCTCCAGTAGTCAAATTACAGTATTCTCTTTTACGGTGTTTGTATGTCACAATGTTAAATAGGTTCACCTAGTTGATACACCCAGAGACAAAAGGAAATTCACCTAAGTGGGCATGAAACATGTAGGGGCATTTGTCAAAACTTGGGAAGTCGACAGTGGCATATAGGGCCTACATTTGAACATCACATGTAGGCCTTGAGGGATGAAAATTCAAATAACGCCAATATTAAGGCAGGCTAATAATCATTGGGTTTGTTCGTAAATCTACCCAAAAGATAGTAGTACATTGTAGGAGTATTTATTGCCCGTCAGACTTTTTGTTATTCCAAACATAACGATGGCTAATGCACTGGTCAATTGAACCGTCAATCATTTTCTTCACCGCAAAGCTCGGCGGAAGGGTAGATGTCATGTAAAACATAAACTGCAATCAGAGGGGGGGGCGGAGTCAGGCAAGTTCCTTGACTTGTCTACGGAACTTGGTTGGCAGTTTTTTGGATCATTTTTCTAAAATGATCAATTTAATGTACATAATTATACATATATTACATTAATAAATTCTATTTTGTCTTTCCAATCTTCGTGGGTATTTGCCTACTAGAAGATTTGGCGTTGGTTTATGCTGATGCCCACCATGTAATCTAAATATGAATATAATATGAAAATGAGAAAGGGTCAGCCATTTAATTTCTTTTGATATATGTAAGTCCGCGGCTTTTTATATTGTCATTGTTAGATGCAGTCTTTATATTCTATCCATTGTTAAATCGAGTCTTTATATTTTCTCTATCGTTAGATAGTGCATTCCCTGTTAGGGGAACTTTTGGTTTATATCGCAACTGGCTTTCAAGTAATTGTTTGGGAGGCTCGGTCGGGTAATTACTCTGAGCGAAAAAGTTGACCATAAATCAATAAATATTAGTTGGCTGATTCCAATGAATTTTCTCAAAGCATTGCATGAATAAATTATGCGTTCTTTCTGAATGACTGATAAGTGTCCAAAATTGGTGTGAGGCATTTCTTTATTTCAGTGTCTAGGGATAATGCAGTTTAATTAGCTCGTCTAATGAAACATAATATTATCTCGCGACTGAAATTGCCTTCCGTAGTGAAGTCACGTTTCACTATTTTCCCGGTGGCGGAAATAGCCTTCCGTAAGGAAGTCACGTGATAGTTTCGCGCCAAGGCTTCGCCGGGTTGCCGTTAGAGTACATGTGTACCGTTTTCATTCTATATCAGTCAAGCATTCGAATCGGACGTAAAATTTTTTCCCACCCTCCACTCCCTTTATGTCAAGGTTGATCTGATTAAAATTGATCAAAATTGAGGACAGGACGTCGAAAATGAGTATCGCAAGAGTGAGACAAATCACATGAAGGTTTCATCTTTATTAAGTCAAAATGTAATTAAGAATGAAATGAAATCAGAACATGTTGGATGTCACGGTTCTTTGTGTTGCATAATAGTATGACTATATGAGTGTACGTGTGTGAGTAGTTCACTTCAGCTTCAGTTTCTATCTCAGCAACATGTTCTATTCTGTTGCGCAGCTGTAATATTTATTCTCAGTGAAATAGTGTGGTGAAGTTTGCTTCTGCCTCAGAAGCATTAGTGAAATTGATTTTAATTTGTGCCATTTTGAGTCAGAAGGAGAAAGGAAAACATAATTGGTTGAGAGCCCTCGGGTTAGAATATACTGCGGAATAGTATGACTAAGGGTGAGAGTGCGTGAGTAGATCATTTCAGGTTCAGGTCTAATTCAGCAACACGTTTATGCTGTGGCGCAGTTATAAATTTTCAAATATCGTTGTAAAATAGTGTGGTTAAGTTGCTTCTTCTACAGAAGCATAAGTAAAAGTGTTAAAATTTATGCCATTTCAATCTTAAGCGGTATTTTGGTTGATGAATGTTGTGTATAGCGGGAAGGAAGGAATCAACACCAGGTTGGCATGGGGTAGCTAGACAGGGGCCAAGTACTATGCCCTCAGATTTTTCTTGTTCAACAAAATATAAGTAAAAAGGAAATATTGTGATCAAGTTTTTATGAGGTTGCGCGGCCGGCTAGTTATCGCGTTGAATTCTAGGGTAGGCTGTCCTATTGCATTTAGAGTAGGCATCATAACCTAGTGGTGCATACGATATCATAAGCTTTCAAAGCATGGCGATGTGTGTCAAGGAACCTGGGACAGTTTTTTGGATCACTTTTCTAAAATGATCAATTTAATGTACATAATTATACATATATTACATTAATAAATTCTATTTTGTCTTTCCAATCTTCGTGGGTATTTGCCTACTAGAAGATTTGGCGTTGGTTTATGCTGATGCCCACCATGTAATCTAAATATGAATATAATATGAAAATGAGAAAGGGTCAGCCATTTAATTTCTTTTGATATATGTAAGTCCGCTGGCTTTTTATATTGTCATTGTTAGATGCAGTCTTTATATTCTATCCATTGTTAAATCGAGTCTTTATATTTTCTCTATCGTTAGATAGTGCATTCCCTGTTAGGGGAACTTTTGGTTTATATGCGCAACTGGCTTTCAAGTAATTGTTTGGGAGGCTCGGTCGGGTAATTACTCTGAGCGAAAAAGTTGACCATAAATCAATAAATATTAGTTGGCTGATTCCAATGAATTTTCTCAAAGCATTGCATGAATAA
Organism: Amphiura filiformis; assembly: GCF_039555335.1. Classification (NCBI taxonomy): domain Eukaryota; kingdom Metazoa; phylum Echinodermata; class Ophiuroidea; order Amphilepidida; family Amphiuridae; genus Amphiura; species Amphiura filiformis. The sequence continues at coordinate 8,047,522 of NC_092634.1, read as the reverse complement.
ATTATGCGTTCTTTCTGAATGACTGATAAGTGTCCAAAAATTGGTGTGAGGCATTTCTTTATTTCAGTGTCTAGGGATAATTGTTGTTTTTACCCCAAATCTGTATTTATATTAAGATTTATTGATGTCTTGCCTTTATAAAAATGTATACTTTTATATGTTTTGCGCGAATAATTACAAAGTTATTGCACTTTTACTACATGCATGTCTGAGAGTACACAGCCACCTTAAGTGAGCATAATACTAACAAAGCCTTCCAATGAAATGAAATGCTCAGCCACAATTCCTCCATCAGACAATTGATCAAATTCTTGATTGGAAGCTTCTGGAGATTTGATGGAGGCCTAAGTGCAAGAACTAAGTGTAAGTGCATCTTACATTGTACATTGTACAATGTACAATAGTGTTGTACCCAAATTCAAAACTGTGCAGTTATTTGTATTGATTTGAATTTAGCGCAGAGATAATAGCAGGTTTTACATGCCATAATACTTGCATAATAACCATTGTTAAAATGACAACTTTTAAATTCAGGTAGTTTTCTTTAAAAACACTAGTGTTGTTAATATAGAACAACATTTGATGAATGGGGTATCAAAATGTGTGTAAATAAACTATCCTTCTTTCTTTGTATATATCCCTCTTGTGTGTATTTAAATGGGCAAAAACTGCATTTTGCAGCCACAAAAACACAATCAATCATTATTTTGTCCTAGTTGTGAACTATCCTTGGTAGGTTTGTGAAGTTTGTCTTTCATCTAGGTATAATATATATTAAATTGGAATTATAAACAGGACTCACATTTATCTTGAGAGGCTGCAACTGTAGCGTCAATCCGGCTTGAAATGTGTGGGTGGCAATCGGATGGACCATTTTGCCGATGTCAATGGACCATTTTGCCGAAACATGGGGGACACAGTATCCCCTCTGCCTCCCGGATTGACACCCATGGGCTACGGTATCGCACCTTATCCTGAAGATGCACCTTATAGGATAAGGTGAGATACTGTAGCCTCTCAAGATAAACATGAGTCCAGTTGATTATTTTAAGGCTAAAAAAATATGTTTGGTTGCCTCCGAAGAAACTTTTAGAAGAAACCTTTGAACAGTATCAAGGACATTTTATATTTGTTATTCATTCATTTCATTTATTAAATGCATACTTGATTAAAAATAAAATAAGAAGTATTTCCATTTAAATTCTGTCCAAAAACGCACACATTTTATAATGTGCAATGATCAAGAATTTGTCAACACTATCCATTTAAAAATGGACGAAAAATGGAAGAAAAGCCCATGAAAAAACCCCAAAACGACCTACCAACCCTCCAAATTTTTGTCTTGGAAGAGCAACCAAACAATTTAATTTTTTTTTTGCCAAATAACCTTGGCAGCGATGTACTTACTTTTCACCAGACAGTCCCATGGACCCATCCGAGAAGTTGATGTCTCCACTCTTGGGGCCCATTGCATTCACCAACGTCACTGTGATGTTATTAGCAGCGCCCTCTTCAAACAAGACAGTCTTACGCTTTATTGTGATTTTGTTGATGAGAAGGCGGGTGAGAATTTGATGGGCGTAGACTGTCTGTGTGATTGTGCATGTATCAGCATCAATGATCCGAGTGAAGAGCCCTGATAAATAGAATAAAGATCAAATTACTAGAGTTTGCTCCCTATATACTCTGATCATCTCATAATAGGCGGGACTCATAACATCATGGATTGATATAGAATGACGTAAACACAGCTGGGTGCAACTCGGGGGCGCAACATCTATGTGAAGTGCGCTTTGCATATTGCGTGACTGACTCACGCTTTTGTGAATTTATGCGGGCATAAGCTGGGACTTAATTGACTTGGGCAATAACAAAAACCGAACAATTCTCTATTACGAGCTGATCATAATGTACTATAGCTATGACACTGAAAATCACACTAAAATCTATGATAAAAACTGAAAGAGAGATTTCAGTGTATGTTTCGTTGTTGCTTTTGTCTGCTATACTGATGATAATCAATGATCCACAACACTGATTCAAATTGGGATGAATTAATCTGGACCATCAGAAAATGTTTTTGTTAGATGGAATCTCAAACATTGTGAACAAATCTTTTGGTCTTCGTCCGAGGTCAGCCAACAAAAAAGTTGCTTGATGACCCGATCCCAACTATGTAACAGTTTAACTCCCCTGCTCAGGTTGAAGGACCAATCAGACCTCAGACGACCCTAGGTCATCCATCCAGCTGAAGACCAAAGGTTTGGTTGCAACGTCTGTGATTCTGTCTAACATAAAACATGAGTTTCTGGTTTACCAGATTTAATTAACCCCCTGAACACTACCTGCCAATCTAACATTCTCTCTGATTGGTCAATTACATGATATTTTCATTTTTGATCACCAATCAGAATGGAGCTTTGCAAATAATTTACCCCAATTTTTTTGTGTGGTGAAATTATTCTAACAATGTTGCCAATTGATAATGAAAACTTCTTTTTGACCAATAGGCAGGTAGTTCTCATGGGGTTAATTACAATTTGAACCTTCTCCCAGATGATAGCGTATGCACAGTGTCACGATAAAATTATGATCAAATTAACAATGACCAACACATTTCAGTGTGACCAGCACTATTTCATTGGGATTAAGGAATGGCTACTGATTTTCAGGTGTTCCTGTTCATTTTTCAGTGTACTTGGACATCATCATTGCATGAATGCCTTGTTTTTTAGTGCCACATTACTCTCTATAGTGTAATATTTCAATAATTTTCAACCTATAAATTTCAATTCACTATTTGCCCATTCCCCATATGCATCTTGATTGTAATGTCAATATTATGTCACACATTATAATACTAACGAGGAGCTTTCTGTCTGTCTGTATATATATCTGTCTTTACTCTCAAGTGGGTTGGCAGAAAAGGGGAGTGAGTTGGCAGCAGTGGCGTAGCTGGCGGGGCCCAATTGCCCCCCCCTGGCAAAAATTGCCTCTTTGGGCCCCCCCCCTAGCCCCCCGCCCCCTAGCGCAAGGAAAAAAGAGGAAAAGGAGAGAGAGAGAAAAAGGGAGAGGAGGGAAAAATGGTACTATATATATCAAAATGCTTTTAGGGCACTAGCGCCTATAATCCTATTTTTTTTTTTTTTTTTTTTCTTTTTCAAACCACCAGAAAAAAAAAAAATTGGGTCCGAGTCAACCTTTTCGGCAAAATTTTTGTTTGGTGCATTTGGGCCCCCACCCCATACAGGCTTGCCCCCCCCCCCCTGGAAAAAATCCCAGCCACGCCACTGGTTGGCAGAAATATGGCTAAGCTAGTTATAAGGTCAGGGGAGTGAAACAATTCATGCAGGACTTACTGCAGTACATGTAGTATTTTGTTGATCCCTAGCTATCAAGTTACTATTCACACAAACATTTTCACTGGCCATAGACATCATGAATTCCATAACATACTTCAGATTTCAAATTACTCAAGTTGAAGTATAAAAGTAGCACACAAGTATTTTCACTGGCCAAAGACATACAATTCCATGACATGACTTTTCAGATTTAATAGACTGAGAAATTACTATTTTGCATTATGCATTAACCCTAACACCAGTAAAAACCACAAAATACCACGATGAATAATTCTGATCATGCATGCATCCCAGGGTCTGCGATGACGCAATCACCCTAAGTGTGATATGCTCACGGAATTGCTGGCCGGGCAGCAATAACCCGTCCAGCTACCGGTCCGCAATCGTGTGCTTGGCATGCGGAGGGTCAAAGGTTCAAATCCCGGGGGTGCCAAGTCAAAAATTCTTCTTCTTCTTGAAAAATTCGGATCTTCTTTGACTTCCGATATCAAAAAGCATGGGTCTGTGTTAGGGTTAGGTAAGATGTATTTTTCCAGATTAGAGTGTCTTCTAACCCTAACACCAGTAAAAACCACAAATACCACGATGAAAAATTCTGATCATGCATGCGTCCCAGGGTCTGCGATGACGCAATCACCCTAAGTGTGATATGCTCACGGAATTGCTGGCCGGGCAGCAATACCCCGTCCAGCTACCGGTCCTCGATCGTGTGCTTGGCATGCGGGGGGTCAAAGGTTCGAATCCCGGGGGTGCCAAGTCAAAAATTCTTGTTCTTCTTGAAAAATTCGGATCTTCTTTGACTTCCGATATCAAAAAGCATGGGTCAGTGTTAGGGTTAAAGGTCATCTGAGGTCAAACGTCAGGTCAAATTAAAGTTCCTCCGATCGGCCTGTAACTCGGGGGGGGGGGCTATCCCTGACACTTGGGGAGTATCAAACAGCAAAGGTCATCCGAGGTCAAAGGTCAGGTCAAATTTGCAGTTGCTCTGATCGGCCTGTAACTCGGGGAAAATGATCCTCAACACTCGGGGAAACCGCGAAGGTCATCCCGACTAATCCCAATTCAAAGGTCAGGTCACATTTAAAGTTGCTCCCATCGGCCTGTAACTCAGGGAAAATGATCCCTGACACTTGGGAGTATCAAACCGCAAAAGTCATCCGAGGTCAAAGGTCAGTTCAAATTTGTAGTTGCTCCGGTCGGGCTGTCACTTACCGAAAATGTACCCTGACACTTGGGGGAGTATAAAACCGTAAAGGTCATCCTAGATCAAAGGTCAGGACAAATTTAAAGTTGCTCCGGTCAGGCTGACACTTGGGGAGTAAGAAACCATAGAAGGTTTATCTGAGGTCAAAGGTCAAGTTAAATTTAGAATTGCATTTTCCGGCCATCTGTAAGGAGTACAAGACTCAAAGTCAGTGATAACAAACATCATGCATGCCCAGGGAAACATTTTAGAATCATTTTGCAGGGCTCAGATACCTCCAAAACACCAACACGCCCACCTAGGTTTGTGGTATATAACTGTAATGTGGCTCTAGTACCCATATAGTTTCGTCTGCTGCCGATTCGATTCTGATAACATTTCTTACTGTGCAATCAAGCATGTGGTATTTCTTGTGTAAGTGAACCTGTCAAATTGCACAAATCTGTGTGTGCCGAACATCTGTACTTTCACTTCCATTTACAGTCTTTTGTGAAGTTTCAAACAGCTGAGGTGATATAAACACAGCCAAATTAAAAAGTCGCCACTAGTTCCATCCCCATTTAATCAGAGTCTGATGAGTTTATGGCAAAATAATTTATATAATAATTTTCTATACACTTTCCTTTGATACCAAATTTGATATCAAAAGTTTAATCATCGTGACCATTGGAACCGTTATTTGGAAATTTGTGCAATTTTTAAAATGACATAGGGAGTTGCATCAACTCTTCTCAACATCTACACGCATCTGAGAGGTCTAATTTCATTGTCATCAAAGGTTTACCCATGCATGTCAAAATGCAAATCAAATAACCCGCTCTTTTAATTGTGCCCAGGCAAGTGTACAATGATTCATGTACAGGTTGCTTCGGGCCACATAATAAGCTGATACCATGCATTGGCTTTTGCGTGGTCAATTCGTAATTTTGTCATTTTAAAAATTGCTTGAATTTCCAAACAACGGTTATGCTCACGTTGATTAAACTTTTGATATCAAATTTGGTATCAACCTTCAAAGGGAAAATATTTCTGCTGATGACCCCATGTTGACATTGGCTAAATAAGCTGTATTTTCATTGATAAGGATACAAATTAGAGGTGTATCTTGTCTGCTATTTTAAAGTTAAAATCATAGGCAATGGGCAAATGGTGAATTGTTATTTTTGTCCTACATGTATAAAGTGTTGCACACCTGTTCTCACCTTGTGATGTATCTAATCTGTATGTATTGCCACTGACTGTTACATCCATATGTGTCATAGCAATGTTAGCAGTAGAAGGAATCCTTGCTCTATGACTAGTCCCATCTTTGCCATTGTACACACCATTCATGAAGATGGAATCACTGTATACAACTGTTGCTATGTAGCCATTGCCAATGGTCGGTTGACAGCAGACATCAGTGTATCTGGGAAGGAAATGAAACAAGGACATAAACTGAGCTCAAAAAGAAACTTATAATTTTGTACAACTTGTGAATCACAAGGTCATATCTTAAAATCGTGTCAATCAAAATGAACCAAAATTACACACAGGATTACTTTAATACTCTACTTAAGACACATTCCAGTAACCAAGCAGTTGCCCAACTGACACAACAGCAAAATGCACTGTCATGGGACAGCTTCCTGGACTTCCTCCACTTTCACAGCCCAACATTTGGCACCCAGCACAAAAAATCTGTGAGAATGCACACAAGATCCTTGCACAGATGATAAAACAGTGCTGCTTTCTGTTTTTCATACACTTTTTTCATGAAACAGGGCTGGGCTGTGAATGTGGTCCAGGAAGCTGTTCCATATCAGTGCATTTTGCTGTTGTGTCAGTTGGATAACTGCTTGGTTATTGACATGTGTTAAGAGTAGAGTATTGAAGTAAACCTGTGTGTAATTTTGGTTCAATTTGATGGACAGGATTTCAAGATATGACCTTGTGAAAAATTATAAGTTTCTTTTTGAGCTCAGTTTATATGTGACATGATCAAGGGGAATGAGTCACATATCAACCCTGGTTGAAAATGAGTTTTACATAGGTTTCTAAAAAGGATATAACTAAAAACCCATGTTGATACGACTTTTCTTTGTGAAGTTACGTCAATTTATCAATCGCTGAAAACAATAGAAAACAAAAGAATTTTAACAATTTCTATCTCAAAATCAATATTAGCGACATCCGACTCATTTAATTCCCTTGATCGTGTCACATATGAAGCGATCATGCAAAATCAGTCTGAAGAAGGCCCAAGTCAATTTCGGGATTCTTACATTTTCATTTTCAAGTATTCAAAGCTACATATTATTGAAAACCCCATGTCAATACGACCTTTGGTTACAAAGTTACAACAATTTGAACACCGATACATTAAAAAGAAAGAAACAGAGAAAATCAAGTTTAAAGTTAGCGTAGGCCTACTTTAGTTGAGTCACTTTTAGTAGGGATGCCCACTCTCAATACAGTTTCCACTAGAACGATTTTTCATTTACTGTGTGCGTGCACTCACACACGTATTGTCTATGGAGAAACTGATCGATACAAGAAATCCCAGGCATGTTAAATGGCGTACATACTTGTTTTGATCCAAATGTAGGCCTATATCAGGGTGTTTCAAGAAATTCCTGATTCCACCAGAAAACATTCACCAAACTTTTTCCTGTTTGGTCAGTAAATAGAGAGGATCTTCCTGCATGAAGAGATCAACTTTTTTTAATGAAAAATTTAATGAGATGAGAACTACAACAGGTTAAAGTGACACCATTCCGTGCATCAGGTGTTCAAACGCAATTATCTCCGAATTTGGAGTGAATCAGACAAGCAAACTTACATACTCATAAAATTTAACTATTTATGAAGACAAAATGTGTAGGATGTTAAGAAATTTAAGAATGTTTAAGCCTACATGGCCCATCTCAAATCATGCACTTCCCGTGCACTTCTCACTACCATGTCCATTTCATAGGGAGTATAAAACCGGGGACCATCATGGCTTCCATGCACACAGTGTATTGCTCAATGTAGTAAAGATAACCTTTGAGTTGGAACAAATTTCTCAAAATTGGTAGTGATTAATGTTACCAAACTTATGCCATGATGAAATATAATAATTTTTGAAGATAAAATGTGCTGACCTTAAAAGATTGAACAATGTTTAAGACTACCGCTTTTCATTTGAAATAATGCACTTATTGTTCATCTCCTCTATGGAGATATTTTCCATATGGCCATCTATGATCATGCTTGAGGTTTCAACAAACAAACCATGGGTTTTGAGGTCTTATAGTTTTTGTTGTATGTCAACAAAATCGATTAAATTTTCAGGATGATCTTATTTTCATGTTGTTATAAGCAAATATAATGTTCCAGATAAGATAGTTAATAAATACATTAAGAAAAAGTACCTTAAAGTTGCACTTTCTGTTAGTATTCCTTTTTGGACTTTAACTTTTTAACATGTTCTATAAGCAGCCCTATATAAAACCGTGACACTCGAAAGGCCATATCTCTGGAATGAAACGTCCGATTAAGATTATTTAAACGCCAAAATGTTTCTTTCATCAATTCCCATCCAATAAGTTAGGTCTGAATCAATTTAAAAGTACTTCAATTTTTAGTGGACATGCCTACTTTTAGCACATACAAATACATAGTCAAGTCAACTTAGCAATGATACCTTTGGTTTAAGATATGGCTACACAATTTGGCATAACAAAACGCTAGATCCGAGTTTCTTTTGGAATAATTTCACAAAAGCTTTGACAATTATTGAAGTATGATGGGTCAATAAAGTCACTTTTTAACCTTTGGTTACAAAGTTACAACAATTTGAACACCGATACATTAAAAAGAAAGAAACAGAGAAAATCAAGTTTAAAGTTAGCGTAGGCCTACTTTAGTTGAGTCACTTTTAGCACATACAAATACATAGTCAAGTCAACTTAGCAATGATACCTTTGGTTTAAGATATGGCTACACAATTTGGCATAACAAAACGCTAGATCCGAGTTTCTTTTGGAATAATTTCACAAAAGCTTTGACAATTATTGAAGTATGATGGGTCAATAAAGTCACTTTTTAACATTTTCCCTTCACAATTTCATCAAAAATATTTTCATGTAGAAAATGAATGTTTTATTACCTTCCATTTTTGCAAACAAGTCAAACATTATTTAGGCCATATCTCAAAACTATGATTGCCAAGTTCTGACTGATTTGCCAAAATATGAATTTTTACAATCCTCTGGATGAGCAAATCACTGAATATGTAAGTCTTTAAGGGGGTACTACACCCCTCTATAAATTTGTGTCTATTTTTGCATTTTTCTTTAAAAAAACTAATAACACAGTGGTAACAAAAGTTATGTACATGATAGGGGCAAGGAATCCAATTACTACACTGGAATTTCAGTGACCTAAGACAAGCGGTTCATTATTTATGATAAGAAATAAGGTACCGCTAGTATGTACCTCATTTCCTATCATATATACTGAACCGTTTGTGTTGAGTCACTGAAATTTCAGTGTAGTAATTGGTTTCCTTGCCCCAATAATATACATAATTTTTGTTACCAGTGTGTTATTATTTTTTAGAAAAATGCAAAAATAGTCACAAATTTACCACAGGGGTGTAGTACCCCCTTAAAGTAACTTGAGTTTCTCCCATTAACTTTTTCTTTGCTATGGTTTCCTAGAAAAAAAAGGGGGTCAAATGTGTCCTGTCTATCATGGTGGAATTAGCCTTGTTTGTCTTGCATTCAACTTTTAAAATGGAATAATTGAGGATATACTAAATATTATCCTTTTATACCTTTTATAGTTGATAAGAATTCTGTATTCTCATTGGTCAAACACCACTTGGATATAATTATTCCAAAACTTACTCAGGACTTTCAAACACATCTGGTCTACTGGATACATCTTTGTATTTCTTATTACACAGACAGCCTCCAGCTCTCAATACATCAGGCTTATGTCCAGGTTTGTATGGAAAATTCTTGGCAATCCTATCAGATGCATCATCTCTATCTGATATATAAGCTGTTGTCATGGATATAAGAATGATGATACACACTAATTTGGTATAAATTGCCATAGTGACTGTATGGTCTGTGGAGAGAAATGGAAAAGGATGAAAAGAAATGACAATTTAGATACTTGCAGGAAATCTTGTCTATTATCCAAAATCTTTCTTGCAAATTCTGTCAGCAGAAATGATCGTAGGTTAGACTATACCATAGTCGAATTTTGATAAATAACAATATGTTATTCAAGGTTTATATTAACCAGGCACCCAGGATTTTTTTACACAATGGTTGCCCAGTTTTGGCTCTTGGTCAAAATTTTACACTACAAACTATAGGACCAGGAGCCATCTTTGGGACCAGGAGCTCATTTTAGCTCCTGGTCCAGGCATACTTAATATAAGGCCTGATGTTATATTAATCATGATGAACGTATCCTGTTGGATCAATAGTAAAATGAAAAGAAAGAGAGCAAGCCTCAGCAAGGTATACCAACTTGATGTGGGAAACAAAATACAGACTAGACGGTATGCAGAGGGGGACAAAAAACAACAAATCTAGGCATAGAAGTAGGTAAAGTTCGATAGCCAAAAATTACCAATTCCAAAGCCCACAGAAGTGTTAAACCTGCAAAAACAACACGGATCAATAGGAATACAAAAGTGCACTGGGACAAGTGATGAAAATCACTATGCACATAAGCAGACATAGAGAACCAAACAACCAATGTAGGTACAAGCAAAGTCCGATGGCCAAAAATTGCCAATTAGCCCCTGACACTGCTGTGGTATACTATGCTAATGCAAACTTGCCAAAATAAAACCCTGGAGGCACCCTACGGGAGTATCTACAACTGAAGTCCTCAAACATTCGAAATTTGTATTACTACAACTAAACACAGCCTAGACCATAGATGAAAAAAAAAATATTATGAAAGTAAAAAGAAGAAATGAAAAATTAACTTAGTTAAAGCAATAATGTGTGATTTGCATAAAGAATATCTCCTTTTAATTTCGAGCCAAATAAATGAGGTATAACGAAGAAAATTGCAATTAATTCATTCCAGCGCCTACATGCGTGTATTATACTTGCCCGATCATAACATGTAATACTGCACGGAGCATCGCGCTCGACGTGTGTACACATAAAGCTGACATCCATGGGAGATGTTAGCAAGCACTCGATCGATGAACTCTGAATAAAACCGGGTCACCCGGTTTTAATATAAAAAGTTAAATTTTACTGTTATTAAAGGGGGTACTACACCCCTGGCCAATTTTGTGCCTACTTTTGCATTTTTCTCAAAAATCATAGTGACAAGTATAAAGATAGGCCTATGTATAGGGGCAAGGACTACAACTACTGCACTGAAAATTCAGCAACCCAAGGCAAGTAGTTATTGATTTATTGCTCAAATATTGTTTTTCCCTCATTTTTGACTGTAACTCCACAACTGTTGTCTGTGCTGAAATTAAATTTCCAGTGCAGTAGTTCCAGTGCCCCTATAATATACATATCTTACTTGTCATCAATGCTCTATAATTTTTGAGAAAAATGCAAAAATAGGCACAAAATTGGGCAGGGGTGTAGAACCCCCTTAAAGCACTTCAGGCTTTAGTCTTTTACGTGGTGTTTTAGTACACCACTGGGAAATATAATTATGCAAAAAAGTAGAAATCTGAGTAAAATTGAGGGCGTCGCTGTGAAGCAAATCACACATTTAATTGATGGCTTTAATTTTTCACTATAATCAAATGCAGCAAAACTTTGACGAGCGCGACTACCACGATGTTGCAAATTCTGAACTAACAACGCGTACGGCGCACAGTTCATTCATAAATTTCCACTCGGCAACAGCAGATTGCCTCAGCAGCCAATGAGAGACAAGAGCGTCCAACGCAGTAAATATACGCGATGTATACTTAAAATATGCGCTCGTTAAACATGTCAAAGGTTTTATACTCTGCCTTTGATTTAAAAGGGCATTTCATGACCCACAGCATCATCCCCCCACTTTTCTCAAAAAAAGTTGAGATTTTTATATCACTGGAAACCTATGGCTACATAATGTTTATATACAAAAAAATTCTTGCAGATTATTTCGTTCAGCAAAGATACCGTGAAATTTTAATTTCGTTCTGGTATACCAGAACGAAATTACAACACATTGTCTTTGACTTTGGATGAGCAGTGTAATACACATAATCATGCATAATTCGCCAACGCAAAATCGGAATCAACTGAAATTTTGGGAATAAGCTTTTTTCGTGGATATCTACTGAAAAACGTCATAAAAAGAGGATGCTAGGATCACGAAATACTCCTTTTAGTGAAATTGCACGATAAGGCCCTTCGCACTTGATTATTAGTTTCCTGTTTACCGCCCGCGTCTAAAATTGAAAATCTAAAAATAATTAATTACCGGTATTTTATTTTTATTTTTAATTTTCTCCTTTAAAATAACTTTCAACTACTTCTACTTGCCATTTTCTGAATTTAATAATAATCAACAATAATGATGAATGAACAAAGAGTACAACGTTACTCCACCTTCACTTTATTTATAAAATCAAATATCAAATAATTAAATGCCCGCTCTAGTCAAAATGAGTCAATAGTTGCTTGTAAACTAATAGTTCAAACTAAATAAAGAAAATAAAAGATAATTAATAATTAATAATTAAAAGTCACCTTGTCCCTTTTTCAAAAACTTTAACACTATAACAGGAAACTAAATAATCAATTCAACTAAGATAATAATAAGAAGTGCGAAGGGTCTAGCTTTACCTAGTCAATTACACCAGCAGTACTACTGCAAATATCATAATATTAAAATGACATATATTTCAATGGATGATATTTGATTAGTATAACTACGTATAAACAATTAAACATCAAAACAAACATGCACATCACCTGCATCCATTCACATGTTCACTCAGGATGTTTTTCTAGCAGACCATTTTAGTCATGTGACTCACAGATCATATGATCACTCAAGGAAACTCGCAAGTCTAAATTGATTATTTGCCATAAGTTTAAATACTATTTAATTTACCCATAAAATTAATTATTTTTAGTAATTTAACTTTAATTAATTGGGGTGAATTAATTCCTAATGGGAAATTGGATATAAAACAATGACAAAAAGTTAGGATGTTTTAAAAGAGCCTGATTAAAATCCAAAATGGCGGCGCCCATACGAAGAAATCTGGCCTTTTCTGCCGTCAAATGTAGAGCAATTTTTAGCCATTCTAGGCTGAATTTGTGTCGACAATCATTTAGAAAATATTCTTTAATACATTCTTATCGTCTTCAATTTTGGTTTTCGGGAAATTATGGTTCTTATCCTACTAGAAAAGCTCACATAAATTGCTACGCAAATAAATCGACGACTAGACTGTGGAATTCGACAACCAGAACAACGTCTTGTGATACATGCAATGCAAGAACTTACACAACAGACTTGAAAAATCAGAAAACATTTAAAGATAAATTAGACTCTGGCCCAGGTCTTGGCGATTTTATTGCAGCTTCTATGCCTCATCAAGATAATTTATTTAGTCAAGGTCAAGAAACTGATCTCGATTCCATCCCGTACTTAAATGCAGATATTCCTGATGGTAGAAATCGAAATGGTATGTATGCAAACAGATGATATTTAGCTTTAAGCCAGGCCCTCTCAACTGGCGGTGCGCGCACCACTTGTGGCGCTTTTTAAGTTGGAGTCAGTTGAAGTGGTGCACTTTCACATAAATCTTGACCTTTAAAAAACCTTAAATTCCAGGGCGCTGTCCCTGGACCCCGATATAGCTTATCACTTCATGATCACTCAAATAAACTAGTTGAGAAGGCCTGCTTTAAGGGACGCACCATTAGATATTATCGGGGGGCTAGGGAGTTTGGGTCAGGCAGAAATTTTTTATTTTTGCCGCCGAAATTTATTTTTCTCGCTGCCTTTGGAAGCAAAATGGTTTTTTTCGCCGCCTTTGGCGGCGAAGTTGTCTTTTTTCAATTTTAATGTACCGTATTCGTTTCAATAAGCGCCCATGCCCCAATAAGCGCCCACCTACGGTATTTTCAATTCGCTTAAGGGTACCGGTACCATTAATGTTGAAGTGACAGAAAGGCGTTGATACAGTGAAATAGCTGGAAGACTACAAGTCCTGTGTAAACTTGAACGTCTCAGGACCCTTTTATAACATACATAATTACATAAATTCATCTCTAATAAAAGCCCCTTACGAAAAAATTAGGTAAACCAGGTGAAAAATAAGCGCCCACCCAAAATGACTTTGTTAAGCGCCCTGGGCGCTTATTGGAATGAATACGGTATACCTTTACACAGCTGGGTAGGGGAAAAAATTTTTTTTTGCTCATCAGTGAGGCAAAATTTTTTTTTTCACTCATCAGCATGATCAGTGAGGCAAAAATTTTTTTTCAAAAAACCCCCTACCCCCCCCCCCCCCGATAATATCTAATGGTGGTTATGGTGCGTCCCTAACAGTTAACAAAATTCATACTAGTAGTTTGCCTAATACCCAAGAGGTTACTAAATCATTTTTGACAGGGATTTGTGGCTCCAGCTTCCCAGTGCAACCTTTGCTCATTTCCAGAGGTAATTTTACCTAAAAGAGGGACAGGGACCTAACTAAGGATTTTCCAAAAATAGGGACCAATATTTAAGGATTGAGGATGAAAGTAGTAAAAGTATGTATGTTTTTCACGCGTAGAATGGGCCCGAAGTATAGAACCAGATATTAAATGTAGCTATAAAGCGTGCAATTTAATTAATTCTGAAGTTCAAGTTTAAATGTCTGGAAATATGAACAACAAGATGTGACATGTATAACTTAAATTCAATTTACAACTCAAGAACGTTTAATAGTCAGAATCAATTTGCAGATTGGTGTCAAAATTGTAACCCTAATATGGCCAGGGAGATGTCATTTTCTTCGGAAGGGAGGTCATGAATATGTTGCTGACTGGAGTCAATTTTATGACCCCCCCTTATATGGACTGAAAATTTTATGACCCCCTACCACCCACACAGACTCCATTATTGGAACTAAGATACAAAGTTCACAAAAACTTTGATTGCAAGTGCAAAGAAAGGGCATGGAGCACACACAAAATTTGATTTGATTTTACATTTTGATTGTAAGTTAAAAGAAAGTGCACGTAGCGTGCAAAAAATTTGAGTCACCGGCCCTTAATAATTTTATAACCCCCCTATTTTTGTTGAAAATATTATTCAAGACCCCCTATTCCGATGAAAATGACAGCCCCCTTTAATAGCTGCGTAAGTTTTGGCACATGTTTTAATAAAATCCCATATTTCATCCTTACAGTTTACTTTGAAACATATGGCTGTCAGATGAATGTTAACGACACAGAAATTGCATGGTCTATATTGCAGAAAAATGGGTTTCTTAAAGTTAACGATGTAGCAAATGTAAGTATGGTACAATTAGTTAGTGCAATGCAAGTATACGGTACAGTTAGTGCAATAACTAGTTCCAATAATTGGAACTCACGGCTCTGACCGTGACGTTCAAAATTTGTAGTTACTACAACTAGTGCAATAGCAAATTATTGTTGACCACGTCAATCTTCATTAATTAAAATGATCTAAGAAATAATTATTGTGCTTGTCAAAACCAAAATTGATTTTACTCACTGTTTGATATTTCGTCCATCACATCAGAAATGATCAGCTGATCCACTTTCCCAGGAGCCTGTTTTGTGGTTACAAGTACTTCTTTCCAGTCTTCAGAAGTGGTTTAAAATCATACATATGGAAAGAAGTCACAAAATTGGTGCTGTATGTTTGTGGAATCAGGAGTAACCGTACATGAAACTTGAGATTAGTTTTAAATGAAGTGGGTAGATGTACACGTTGAGTGAAAACACAGACTCAATTTGGCTAAAAGATGAGTTAAATGCATTAGTGCAATCATCATACAAATTTGTTTCATTAGCATAATAAGTGCAATTATCATACTTGTTGGGTACCGGTAATGAAAATAATGAAAATTATGTCAAAGTCTCTGTAAATTGCAATGTTTTTGTTTGTATCACACCCAGGCTGATGTAGTGCTGGTAGTAACTTGTTCAATACGAGAAAATGCAGAGAAGAAAATATGGAATAGATTGGAGCAGTTACAGCATCTCAAGAATAGAAGGCCTAAAAATAAAACACCCTTGAAAGTTGGCTTGCTTGGTGAGTAGGATTGATTGGATGTATGCAGTGGATCCATTTTAATGTAGCAGGTGGAACGTTCAACAGTTTCATCAGTGATTTGTGTTAATGTCCAGGCTGCCAAATGCATTCGAGGTGGGGACTATGAAATGAGCACCTTGACTGTGTGTATGAATGTGTGACAAAAATGTCAACCCTCATGTGGCTATTTCCTCTTCAACCTCTTTTGCCTGCTTGTAGAGGTCAACTAGCAAATAAAAAACAAATTTGTGTTTTTTTAGCCATAATCCTAGTAGAATGACAAGTAATTTGTGATAGTATATAGAGTTTGCAGGGTTAGAATTTTGGCAAGAATCCAAGGATCAATTCTCGTTAAGATTCTCGCAAACTTTTTGTAGTTTAGACAGAAGTTGATTGGCAAGAATGGAATGATTCCCACAAATTTTACTCTGCAAGAATCAGGATTGATTCCTGCACAGTGGAATGAAATTCAGACCCTGAATTTGTGAGTGGTTTCAGTGGGCATTGGACTTTGTTGGCCAAAAATATGAACCCCACCTTTGACAAAGTTCCCAATTAAAAAGAGTCAAGGTGAAGCAAGAAATGAAAGAGAATGTTCTATTTCATCTGCTTTGTATACATTTTATTTTGTATGAATTCCACAGGTTGCATGGCAGAGCGTCTCAAGAGAAAGATAGTAGAGCGAAGCAAGATAGTAGATGTAGTTGCTGGTCCCGATGCATACAGGGACCTTCCCAGATTACTCTCTGAGACAGATTCAGGCCAAGCAGCGATAAATGTCATTTTATCCATGGATGAGACATATGCTGATGTGATTCCTGTGAGGCTTAATCAGGAAGCCAAGTCTGCTTTTGTGTAAGTAAGCAATTGCATGAAATTCATGAGGAGTGTTGACCAGAGATATCACTCATTACTCAAACATATATAGGGAAACATTATGACAATTACATGTGTCAGTTATTTTAACAGAAGCACCTTGAGTCCTCCTATGTGGCTCCACACTAGTAAATATGAAAATACTGTCAATTGACATGGTACACCTTGAGGGACATTATTTTGTGACTTGGAAACATTTACAATGTATACATACTATGAGGGTAAAAAATGAGGGTACACAATAAAAAAATACACTAGTCATTTACAAGGAAAACCTGCAATACTTTGTGTGTTTCTTCTTCAAAAGTATATTGTGGTGGGCTTTTTTAAAATTTACATTTATGATCAGAAATGCTATATTTATGCTTAATCTATCTTGTGGACATTATTATATGGGAGAAAAGGTACATTTGCAGGCAATTTGTAGCCAAGGCATCAGAAAATGCCCATCTGTAAACATGGAATAGAATATGAATAATTATAATTTAGGGACAGGTTATTTGATTCAACAGAGCTAACTCATTGACCTTTTTCCTCAGAATATGTACAAACTTTTAAAACAAATGTTATGAATAGATGAAATTCATTCTTCCTTTCAATCACACTGTTAATAATTGTGCAAATCAAGTGTTTATATATCTTTCAATGAAATAGTTCAGTAAGTTCATAAAATGGTAACATAAACAGAAATTTCAAATTTCATTTAAAAATCAGATGTAAGTTTCAAACCACTGGGGACAGGTGAAAGGCAGCAGGGTGAAAGGTAAATGTTATTTAGGGAAATCAGTTGTTATTTCCTTCATTATTCCCCTCAGGTCCATCATGAGAGGCTGTGACAACATGTGCAGTTACTGTATCGTACCATTCACCCGTGGAAGAGAACGAAGTCGACCAATCTCATCCATCCTAGAAGAGGTCAAGTCTCTCTCAGGTCAAGGGGTCAAAGAGGTCACGTTACTAGGTCAAAATGTTAACAGCTACCGTGATACATCAGAAAGCTCCTATTATGGGTTTGGTGTTAGTGATGTCGTTGATGAAGCCACATCTATGGCTAGAGGGTTTAATACTATCTATAAGAGCAAGAAAGGAGGATTAAGGTTCTCTTATCTACTGGAGAAAGTTTCTGAAATTGACCCAGAGATGAGGATCAGATTTACTTCACCACACCCTAAGGACTTCCCAGATGAGGTGAGTTATATGCGACTCAAAATGATAACTAAGAATTAATTTCACTGCCATTGTAATAATGAAGTTAAATGCCCAACTTTACAACAACTTATAGCAAAGACCAAAGATATTAATTAGACTTAAGTTAAGAGTCCAGACTAAGTTAAAGTCCAGAGTCATATAATAGCGGCCAAGTGCATAATGCTTTGGTAAAGCTGTCATATTTTATATCACATACAGATGTCAAATAGTGTACCTATGTCATTAATTGGCAAAATGTTAATATGAAATGATAATTTACATTTGAAATCAAAGTAGCCTCATGGCGAAATAATCCTATATTCCCGCCTATATTGCTCTCCATGAGCATCATGGTGTAGTCCTGAATCTTTCAAGTCTAATGATCTCTTTGACAAAGACATATATCGAATAGAACAGATTATGGAAAAGTTCTCTGATCCGTTGGCTTGCAAGACAAGCTTTTAAATAGCATGGAAACTGACATATGTATGAGTACTTTGAGACCACCTGTAAAATTCTATTGTGTGTAATGTTTATCTAAACTGAGGATGATACATTCCATTGAACGTGTTGAATGAAAAACATGGAATGGATTCAAATGTGCAGGGAAGCCTAGTGAAAATGTGCAAAATGATGACTACACTTCTGTCAAATCTGCTGTTTTACTAATCCTGATTGTTGACATGAACTACATGTAATCATGGAAATAAAAGAACTATTTCCATGATGTGATTCACATCAATTACACACAGAAGAATATCTTTTCTCATGACAGTATAAATAGTAATTCTGAGCAAGTTGGAGTAATTTTAAAACATTTGCTCACACAGTGTGGTCTGTTTGCTTATTTGTTTTCTTGCTTGCTTGTGTGCTTCATTGAAATCAGAGTTAATCAGAGTTGTATTTGTTTGTTGCAGGTGCTACATATGATTAAAGAGAGAGCCAATATCTGTAAATCAGCTTCACCTCCCAGCTCAAAGTGGCAATGGTGATGTCCTGCACAGAATGAGGAGAGGGTAAGAATTGGGGCAATTGCAACGTTTTGTATTCAAATTTTTGTGAAGAATTTGACATTTGTGATGTATTAGATGGATCAAGACACATGCATTTGGTTACCATGGTTACAGGGAATCTATTCACTCTGAACAGAACTTGATGTGATCAAGCAAAATGAGTCTGATGTCGATCAAAATCAGAATTCAGTATTCAATTTCATTACATGAGCCATTCTCAGAGCTTTCTTTTGCTGAAAACCCCATCAAAATTAGACTTATGGTTACTGGTTCAGAGATGGCCATTTCAGTGTTGCTCAGAACAATAAAATACAAAGGATGTTGAATAATATAATTGCCTATATCTCAAAATCAATATTCCAGACATCGGACTCATTTTGCTTGATCACATTACATACTACAAGAATTTACAATGTTTAAGTTGGATTTTTGTGCAATGGATGTTACCTAACACCTGTTTAAATCTTTCGATATGTCAGGGGAAATCTATGTAACTAAGAATATGTAAGTGTTCAGTTCTGTGTCATTTTGCAAACATGCCTCGCATTTATTACGGCACTGAGACAAGTTTTTTGGCATGCAGTTAGGGATGACTTTTAAAGATGCAATACATTGCAGAGGTTATTTCCATTATGTGTGATGAGTAAGCTGCATTGGATACTCATGAATATTCAAGTGTACATATATTCTTCCTTCAAGTTGACAAGAAAATGAAAAAAAAAATATGTTTCACTGCCATTGATTCTTCACCCTTCAAGTCTCTAGAGACCAGTCCTTTTGCCAGCTGAGCTATCAAAGACATTTACAGCATCAAAATATAACTGATATTCTGCATAACCCAAGATTCCAAATCATATTTCCCAATATTTCTTGATTTATGCATTTTGCCAAGTGCAGCAGGGACATCAGAGCAACTTTCATTGTGCATTACTTCAAATCATACACATTCACTTTAAGTGCTGGCTTACTCACACATAAGTTTATGCTAAAAAACCCACTGCGTTGATGCATATGAGAAACTAATGCCTCAACGCATTGATATCACAGACTACAATATAGTCAAAAGCAATAAAGTTATAAAGAGAATAAGTTCTTGTAAACAAATTAAGAAAAGTAGTGTTATTCTTGAGTTTAATGGTTTGAAAATAAGATATTTTCCTCGGCCAGAGGTCCCAGGTTCAAATCCTGATATTTTATTCTCTTCAGGTGCAGCTTAGTTCAGTTTCTGTAATACGATATAATATTGTGCTTATACATCAGGTACACACGTGAAGCATACATTGAGCTGGTAGATCATGTACAGAGGATATTACCTGATGTGTCTCTTAGTAGTGACTTCATTACAGGGTTCTGTGGAGAGACAGAGGCTGAACACCAGGATACATTGTCATTACTAAAGCTTATCAAATACAACTATGCATTTCTCTTTGCTTATAGTATGAGACAGGTAAGCTAAAAAATATATAGAGAGAGGGAGGGAGAGAGAAACCTGCAGACAGAACATCTAGATACAATATCAGGCTGTATCAAAATGATCGTTTTTCATCTGGTTTCTGTCTGTTCTTGGTACTATTAAAATGCCTGCATCTTCAACTTAAAGGACCAGACTTTTTTCGCCCCACTTTGCGTGCATTGGTACTAAGAACATGTTCTGTTGCAAAAGGTGCTAGCTTCACTATGCTTCAAGAAATTTGTCCAACCCATCCCCCCCATGTCAAAAATAAATCTACACCATGGAAAACAGGACACAAAGACATGGAGGTAAAGAGACAGAAAGTGAGAAAATGAGAGTGATGAGAAGTTAGAGATTGAAGGAGAATCAAACTAAAGGGAGACTTTGTAAGCAAGGGAGGTAGAGAAAGGGAGTAATAGAAGATAACACACAGGCATTTGACAGCTGGTAAGGCAGACTGGTGCTAAGCATAAATTAATTATATGTAATTTTGTAAATCTTCAACCTTAGTTGGATTGGTGTAACATGAAATTTAGGGTATGTAATTCGGGATTTTTTGGGGTGAAATACAACTACATGTACATGTTTTCAAATACTAAATGACTGCGATACAAACATTATATCATAAGGCAGTTATAATGCATATTTTTTACTTCTTTTTAACTTCATATGATCACAAACTACTTTTTTCATTTTTAGAGCAATCCATAATATATCAAATGTTTTTGTTTTTTCCCAAACTTGGCACAGAAATTGTGTCTTCATTCAGAACTATTCTAAACTCAATTTCCTTTCCTTGCAGAAAACGCATGCATATCACAAGATGAAAGATGATGTTCCAGAGGAGGTGAAGCAGAGACGACTACAAGATATAATATCACTTAGTAGGATAGGCATGGCAGAGATGAATGCTAAACAGATTGGAACACAGCAGTTGGTGCTGGTTGAAGGGGTAAGCATTGTAAGGGATAATATCACTTATTAGGATAGGCATGGCAGAGATGAATGCTAAACAGATAGGAACACAGCAGTTGGTGCTGGTTGAAGGGGTAAGCATTGCAAGAGATAATATCACTTATTAGGATAGGCATGGCAGAGATGAATGCTAAACAGATAGGAACACAGCAGTTGGTGCTGGTTGAAGGGGTAAGCATTGCAAGAGATAATATCACTTATTAGGATAGGCATGGCAGAGATGAATGCTAAACAGATAGGAACACAGCAGTTGGTGCTGGTTGGTAAGCATTGCAAGAGATAATATCACTTATTAGGATAGGCATGGCAGAGATGAATGCTAAACAGATAGGAACACAGCAGTTGGTGCTGGTTGAAGAGGTAAGCATTGCAAGAGATAATATCACTTAGTAGGATAGGCATGGCAGAGATGAATGCTAAACAGATAGGAACACAGCAGTTGGTGCTGGTTGAAGGGGTAAGCATTGCAAGAGATAATATCACTTATTAGGATAGGCATGGAAGAGATGAATGCTAAACACAGCAGTTGGTAAACAGATAGGAACACAGCAGTTGGTGCTGGTTGAAGGGGTAAGCATTGCAAGAGATAATATCACTTATTAGGATAGGCATGGCAGAGATGAATGCTAAACAGATAGGAACACAGCAGTTGGTGCTGGTTGAAGGGGTAAGCATTGCAAGGGATAATATCACTTATTAGGATAGGCATGGCAGAGATGAATGCTAAACAGATAGGAACACAGCAGTTGGTGCTGGTTGAAGGGGTAAGCATTGCAAGGGACAATATCACTTAGTAGGATAGGCATGGCAGAGATGAATTCTAAACAGATAGGAACACAGCAGTTGGTGCTGATTGAAGGGGTAAGCATTGGTGTTCATGGACATAAATATTTGGGCAGTAGAGACATAGAGACAACCATGTTCCTCAGGAAAGCTGGACATAAGGTTGAAGCAAGCTTTCATGGTCCTTGGAACCAGGGCTGTGCCTTGCAGGTTTGACACTAATCCTCACATGTCCAAGAGGTATCTTCCCCCGACCACCCATTTCACAAACACTTGTGACCGATCTTACGATTGATTTATTTTTATGTGGGGTAAATTAATCATAATATCCATCATAAGATTTTTGAAACGAGGCCCTTGAGTTGACAGTATCCTGACAAAGGTCATATTTGAGGTACATTTTAATTTTGTGTTGGGATCATAGGTTAAAATAACAAATAATCTATTTTTCTGTCGTGAATTGCAAAATATCAAGTGTGTTTCCGCATGGGACAAACCTGTTTGTACGTATGTATGTGTTTTTGAGGATTACAATTATTCAGATCTCCTTTACAAAGTTAAAAGTTTATTATAGTGCCCTCTGTTGATGATAAGAGTTTCATTTGACTGTTTGTCAACTAAACTGTAATTTGCAGGTTGGATTACATTTAATTGGTGTCACAATTTACTCTTGTACACTCCTCAAAAGAATAAAAGGATCAGTTGAATGTAATCAGCATTTTTGAAAACATTTGATTTGATGATAATATTATTGATAATTGTGCTTGACCTTTCATTACATAACTTGTTCCCTAAGTTGTAAACAAAATTCACTCATTACAAATATCCTCTATCACCCACATCTTGAGGGGAGAGGGAAAGATGAAGGCTAAAATGTCGATTTTGAAGCCATTTTTCAAACGTCACCACGGTCAAGGTCAAGTCACATATTGAGATGGGTTTGTGTATGTGATGTGTGTTTGGGTCTATACGTCACATTAGTTGGTATAAGATGCCCTCAATGTATCCCTGGGGTTGTGAAAGTCATTAATGTAACTGCACAAAAGTTGATCTCCTGGCCCCCTTCTCACATATCTGAGGGTAGGGGTCATAATTGAGCTTCCTTAATAGTGCAACGTAATGCATAAATTAATACTCTATGTGTTCTGTCGTTCTGTACCTTTTAATGATCACGATTAAGACCCCTACCCTCAGAGAAACAAGGAGGGGCCGGTGGTCATTTTTGTACGGTTACAACTTACATTAATGATTTTCGCCACCCCGGGGATACATTGAGGGCATTTTATACCCACTAATGTGACGTATATACCCACACACACGTCATATACACAAACCAACCCCAATATGTGACTTGACCTTGACCATGGTGACATTTGAAAAAAGGCTTCAAAATCGAAATTTTGGCCTCCATTTTCCTCCCTCCCCCTCACGATGTGGGTGATGGCGGATATTTTTAATGAGTTAATTTTGTCTGCAGCTTAGTGAACAAGTGATGTAATGAAATATCAAGCACAATTATCAATAATATTATCATCATATCCAATGTTTTTGCCAAAATGCAATTATATGACATTTCCATTTCTCAATTTCAGAAAAGCAAGAAGTCTGTCACAGCTCTGGCTGGGAGGAATGATGGTAATATCAGGGTTATTATACCAGGAGATCCTATAGCTGTAGAAGTAGGGTCAAAGGTCACAAGACCTATGCAACCTGGAGATTATGTTGTTGTAAAGGTAAGATGTTTGAAATAAAATGATGTATTATGAATAATTCTACGCACACCTCCCTGCGGAGTTGATATAGTACTGGCTCAGTAGCTTCTGATCATGATGTCCAAGTAGTGAGCGATGCAGCATGA
The DNA here is from genome assembly GCF_039555335.1 of Amphiura filiformis. Classification (NCBI taxonomy): domain Eukaryota; kingdom Metazoa; phylum Echinodermata; class Ophiuroidea; order Amphilepidida; family Amphiuridae; genus Amphiura; species Amphiura filiformis. Next base: position 8,023,572 of record NC_092634.1, on the reverse strand, counting down.
GTCGTGAACAAGGTGACTTTGATTGCGATGTCCAAGTAGCAACTGCTACAACACGAGTCGTGAACGAGGTGAGCGCAAATCGCATAGCTCAGTTCCCTTTGATTACGATGTCCGCTGGCGAGTAGAGAGCTCTGCAGCGTGAGTCGTGAACGAGGTGATCACAGAGCTCCGTTTTCTCTGATCGCAATATCAAAGTAGTGAGTGCTGCAGCACGAGTCACAAGAGAGTTAGGCTGGTCATTAACAGGACTACTGGCTGTTGATGCTTGACTGATATGCTTGGCTGGTTGCTGGGGGGCATTTTGCCATGTCTCTAATCCAGAACTAGAGGTTTGTTTAGTTATTTAAACGGTTGCTCAGTGTGGAGACACGCTTGGTCCTGATGGGACCAGGCTCAAACAAAATGCTCAAGCCAGGCTAAAAAGCCTATATAAGGGGATACCATGTTAATCATTAATGCAAGAGCTCATCTCTATATACTCTTATTCCTAGATCTCCTCAGAGTATTTTTCATGTTTGTGAATATAGTAAAGATGATGTTTTTCCTGTCACCAATTAGTAGTATAACTTAGAAATCTTAGCTCATAATTTGTGATATTGTGATCAAGCAAAATCAGTTGGAAATAGGAAATTCTAATTTACAGATATATATGGCGGAAAATGTGTCGGTATTTCTAATGAATGCAATTCCTTTGTGTTTGTAATGACTAAACTTTGAATAACTTTTTAACAATAGATGATAGAAACATAAAATGTGACATGTTATGTCAAAAGGAGACACTTTTGGGCAGGTTATCTATTTTGAAGTTTTTACATATCTGAAATATAGAGATATTTTGCTCCACAATGCCGTTTTTTCCAATGAAATTGGACATTCCTCAGCGAAGATATTGAGTTCGTAAGTTACTGTATTATAAAATTGGAAATTGAGATATCGGCCTTTAAAAATATTACTGACAATGTTGAGAGTAGGAATTACCTTGAAAAATGTCTCAAAAAATACAAGATGCGAGTTATATTCCGGTCTGAAACTATCAGACAATATTTTTAACATTAATAACATCACAAATTCGCAACAAACCTAAATTGTGAAAAAATCACCCCCTGGCAGATTTTTGGCTATTTCTCCATTTACGATCCTGCCCAAAAGTGTCCCCTGTTTGACATGACACGTCACAAATGTTTCTTTCTATTCACAGCACCAACATTTCCAAAATTGAAATATCTTGACTTTGTGCTCATTTTGTTTGATTACGTCACATATTTTGACAATTTTGTCATTCTTTTTCACATTTGTGTATGTTTCTTTTTGAATCAGGTAACAGACTCTACATCACAAGTGTTGAAGGGCGTACCTTTGTACCATAGCACACTGCAAGGATATCACTCCAAGGAGAAGGGTATACAGGTATTTCTTTCTTCTGCATCAACCAGTAAAGAACTTCATTAGTGATAGCTGATCCCTATACATTGTTATCTTCAGTATTTGAAGAAAAAAGTGTGTTAGTTATAATTAAAGACAGATAAAAAGAATTTATCGCTTCTGATGTTACTGTCAACTACGATCCTTGATTGGTTTACACAGGTTAATAGCGCGTAAAAGGAAGACCGATCTATCTGGTGCTGATCGGAGAAAAGGAATAGCAGCAAATGGTGAAAAATTATGTACTTTTACAAGGCAAAAAGCAGCATTTCTAGGCATTGTTGACATGGTGCCTTTGCGAAAGAAAGTTTCCTACTATAATATAAAGACCTAACTTTTTGCATGTTTGAAGGTGCAAAATTAACAATAAGGCGCCGGTTATACCGCTGCATTCAGCAAGTCATCATCACGACACTTGTAAACAAACCGAGCTCGAATTTGATTGACAGATGACGTCACACGCGATAAATTCTTTTTATCTCTGTCTTTAATTATAGCCACCCATCCATCCACCTGTCATTTTAGACAGGAAGTTTGCTCCAATGGCTGGCAAAATGGATGCCTTATTACTTAAGCAAAACATATAATTTTGTCTTCGAATTCAGGGTCAATGATACACATCATTTGTATTGCCAGGCGTGAATATATCAATGTCTACATAATGTATTGAGAGCAAAACACATTGATAAGTATCTAGACTATCGACCACCCATCACCATGAAGTATCCATGGTGATTTTGACAGGATGACCAGAGTGCGGAGAAATAGAAGCTCCTAAACGCTTACATGTCTAAAAAGAAAGAAACGCTCGCCTGCATCTTTGCCAAAATTGTTGCTATGCAGTGTCGAATATATTACATACACCACAGTCAGTGGTCTAGATACTTGTTGGTCTGGGGTTACATAACAAATGAAAAACCAAGATCAAACATTTTCTTTATGTTTTTGGCTAGTGACAATGAATGGGACAAAGGTGTTGATAACAACTGCTGACAAGAGCTTAGCGATTGATGATTGCCCCGACAACTTAAAGAAAAAAAAGGAAAGAAATATTCCTGGTTCTTAGTACTGTTTAAATATTTGGACCTTGATTTGGGTATAAAATAAAAATAGTGCAAAATTGCACATTTTTGCATGCTTTGTGCAATATGATCCCAATATACACCAGGCACAAAAAGAAACTTGTCAGTTATATTCATCCTTACTGTTCAATAACTTGATAATTTTGGATTATTCTGAAATATACATTTTGTTAATTGGACTTTGCTTTCTCATTTGACACCCTGTTCGTGAAAAAAAAAAAGCCTCAAACCCCAAAATCAAAAGTTGCATTTTCAACGATTTTCAATGGGAACGCATCGTTGTATTGCACACAAGCACCACGGGCCAATCAATAAAGCACAAAGTGTAACAGGCACAATTGAATCGTTAAAATTGCAACTTTTCATTTTGGGGTTTGAGAGTTTGGAGGCGCATATCTTGGTCAATTCTTGCTCAATGTTCACGAACAGGGTGTCAAATGAGAAAGGAAAGTCCAATTAACAAAATGTGTATTTCAGAATAATAAAAAATTATCAACTTATTGAACAGCAAGGATGAATATAACTGACGAGTTTCTTTTTGTGCCTGGTGTATATCGACCTGCACTTCAAATAGTATGAAAATTTTCTCAAGCTGCACAGGCAGATATCCCAGTAAAATTGAGCCAAACGAATGCTCCTGGCCAAATGTTTTCTTTGTCCCCGCGGACAAAAAGTACAGGCACACCACTTTGACCAGCACCACAATCAAGAACTTGAAATTGTCCATGGTCATCACCATTATGTAACCTACAATTTTACTGGAATATGTATTTCAATTTTGTCATGCATTCAAATTAATTACTAATGGTCAGGGGCGGCGGAACGATTTTGAAAGTGGGGGGGGGGGCCAGTCAGGGTGATGTAAAAATAGAAATAATGGCCGCGAAGCGGCCATCGCTTGCGCGACGCAGGGGGTGTCGCAGGGGGATGTGCCCCCCTCAGAAGTGAGAAACTTTTGCAAAATGAAGGCCCAATTGAAACCATTTTATGGACTATTTTGGTACTATTATTGTGTACAATTTGAGTTTGAAAAAGCCGAAAATTGGTGAAATGAAGCTATTAAAGCCATTCGTGGACAAGTTGTCACTATTATTAACTATATAAATTATTACTATAAATATTAAGTGTTGGGTGTCCAAAGCAGAAAAAAGGGGGAAAGCAAGGGGGTGTCTGAGGGGGGACGCGCCCCCTCAAAAGTGAGAAACGTTTGCAAACTGAAGGCCCAATTGAAGCCATTTGGTGGACTATTCTGGCACTATTATTGTGAACAATTTTAGTTTGAAAAATCCGAAAATGGGTCAAATGAAGGCCCAAATTGAAGCCATTCATGGATAAGTTTTCACTATTATTGTATAACTTATTGCTTTTAGTGTTGGGTGTCCAAAACAGAAGCGAAAAGGGGAATTTGTTTATCCATAGGCCTACACACTGTGTATTAACACAGGGGAGTTTGAAAATTTTGCAAAATGAAGGTCCAATTGAAGCCATTTCGTGCATCATTTTTACACTTTCTTAAGCATGTTAAGGGTCTAGAATAGAGATTTGATTATTTATGTTCACCCAGACATGTTACACACAGCACATTATGGGTTAAAAGTGTGGGGGGGGGGGGGCAGTCCCCCCGGTCGAAAAAGTGGAGGCGCCACTGGCCACCCTTTTTTTGTTACTCCATAGTGGCAATGATAGTTACTTTCTTGAGTGTATCAAGGCCAGATTTTGTAATTACATTTAACATATAATAAAGAAATTATAAAAGGCATGGGTTTTCATTGCTCACTAGTGCATTCTAAAATGCGGCTTGTCAAAATTAAAACTTTTTTATTTTAAGGACTTGGTGAGACAAAAAATATGATGAATGATTCATTGAAAGTTGTGTGTTACTGTTTATGAGCTTTCTGTATTACTCTTTAATATTTGACTGACTATATATGAGTTTTTGCCAAGTCACGGTGCGTAAATCTATATTTTCTTAATTAATGATTAATTAATTAATTAATTAATTAATCATATTATTCTATTGCTATCCGAGTAGTGTTATACGTATACATGATACATAAGTAGGCCCCATGATACATCAACTTCATTTAACTCTAGAATACAATATCGGGTTTTGACCAGATTTGACCGCTTTTGTCCGGTTTTGACCGGTTTAAACCTGGTTTTAACCGCTTTGTGGACAAAACAGGTTTTGACCGGTCAAAAGTCCAACCCTGGTTGACCCAATTTTTTTTTGCATGGTTTGAAAAAGGAAGAGCAAAAAAAAGTCATGTGACTTATAACGCCAATGACATGCAGCTGTATATAGAAATTAAAGTCATAATGTACGATCTTATACATGTAATATGAATTTGGTTTTTTTTTTCAAACCTGATTTTTTGCATGTTTTAACATGTGTAAACCTGATTTTTTGCATGTTTTAACATGTTTTAACATGTGTAAACATTAAAATGTTTACACATGTCACAACTTGCACCTAAATGGAATCAGCCAAATTTGTTGTGTTTGTAGGTAAACAGAGCAAAGTTCGACATAAAGTCATAATTCAAGAAATTATGACTTTATGTCCACCCATAGAATTGCGTGTTACCTCGTTATTTCAGCTCAAAATGGACAGAAACCATTCCCGATCATTATTACTAGTATTACTAGTATTATTTCAGCATTTCGAGTATATAATGACAAATTTAAAATTTGAAGGAAATCGTACATTAAGCCTTTAATGAGGTGCCAGGTGTTCGTATGTCCCAAGTTATTTTTGAATATATACAGCTCTGCTGGTCTTCCATTTGCATAATTATGGATTTATTTTTTAAAATTTAATAGCATGTTGCTTTAATAATGCTTTTGGTTTGTGCAAGCTAAAATCTGTATTGGACAGTCAAATAATTGTAATATTTGCTGCTATATTTGGTCAAATTTATTTGAAAATGGTGAGATTTGATGGAATATGAATGACTTCATAACCTTTTGATAAATACCCCTGGCTTCAATATTTCATTGTCTCTCCCATTCATTAAAGACAAATATTGTAGCTACAGGTTACAAGGGATCTTGCACCACCTCATCTTTCAGGAACTAATGAAATTGCATTAAATTTCTTAGCTTCTAAAGAATTATATTTAAGAAATAAAGGGTAATGCATTATCCTTTATACTCAAATAATGTGTCAGAGGCAGTAAAAGTTTCAACATTTTTACTGCCTCGGACACATTATTTGGGTGTAAAGGATAATGTGGCACCCTTTATTTCTATTCTATTACCACAAAATATTACGATTTAAAGAGAAAATATTGCTTTTTTTGAAGTTGTTTACCTCAAGGTGGAGCATGTACGCGTAGCCAAAGCATAAGTACGGAAATATTGAACGCATAACCAAGCGTAATGCTTTGCGTAGAATGTGTAACAATGCTAATATACTGCATTGCGCTTTGCTGTGCGCTGTTATGCGAGAAGAACATAAAGTTTGTTGCCCTGGCCACTTTATTGTCAATTCTATTACCCCCACGACCCATTATTCAAAATCGCGCACTGTGATTTGTTGAAACGCGTCACGTGACAGACCATTATTAGCGATAAAGTGTCAAGGGCAACGAACTTTATGTTCTTCTATCATCACAGCGCACAGCAGAGCGCACAGCACACCTGCTTATGTAGGGGAGAATGGAATGTCAGGGGTGTGTTATTGTATGTACATACCTGCTTGTGGGGGAGAATGGAATGTTAGGTTGTGTTATTGGAATGTACATACGCTTTGGCTACGCTTATGCGCTCCACCTTGAGGTAAACAACTTGAAATATTTGGGCAAAAAATTGATATTTTCTCTTTAAATCACACTATTTTGTGGTAATAGAATAGAAATAAAGGGTGCAGCATTATCCTTTACACGCAAATAGGCCTAATGTGTCCTCGGCAGTAAAACGTTTAAATAATGGGTTCGGCTGCGCCTCACCCATTATTTACGCTTTTACTGCCTCGACACATTATTTTCGTAAAGGATCATGCATTACCCTTTATTTCTCAATTAAAGGTCTTTCACGTGATGCGTTTCAACAAATCACAGTACGCGATTTTGAATAATGGGTCGTGGAGGTAATCGAAAATGAAATGATGAAACATTGTAATACCACTCATTATTGCTTGTTAAAGTGCAATAGTGTCCATTTAATTTAAAGCTTGCAGAAACAAATCATTGTAGTGACATTCAGGGTCATATTTAGAGGGGGGTCTGTGGTGAGATACCCCAGTGGCATAGTTAGGGAGGGCCCTGTCTTAGGGGGCACTGATTCGACCAATTCAGCACCCCCTAGATCGATTCTGCGCCCCTCCAAGTGGTGAAAGTCAATATTTTCAAATGCTTCACATAAACTCTATCACCCTGCCCACCCCTGAAAAACAATGTGGTCAACAATTTGGCATAAATATTTCCTGCAAAAAAAAAATGTACCGTACAGACGGGCTTGGTGACATTTTTAGGAAAATGAAAATAAAACATAGCACTTTCAATGTTGGTTTGCTTAATCCCAGCAAACACAAAAACGTTTTAAAAACGTTTTAAATAAGTTATATTTTGGCTTTTGGTTTAGGTAAAAACGTTTTAATAACATTAAAATGTCGGGTTATATAAAGGTCATGATAACGTTTTAAAACGTTTTGTATGAAAACACACTACAACAATATTTTTAATGTTTTCAAAAATGTTATTGTAAACTATTTTGCAAACATCTTTGCCAAATATTGTGTCAATACTTAAATAACATTATGTTAAAATATTTGAACCCAGTAAACACAGAAATGTTCTTAAAATGTTTTTTTCAAAACCTTTTAATAACATTTAAATGTCGGGTTATATAAAGGTCATGAAAACGTTTTTAAAACGTTATTGAAAATATTTTGGGCAAACATTTTTCGCAAAATATTTTTTCAACTCCCAAAATAACATTCTGTTTAGAATGTTTTGTATCAAGTTTTCAAAAATGTTTTTGGAATGTTATTAAAACGTTTTTATACCCTTTATATAACCCGACATTTAAATGTTTTCTGAAAAACATTTTTCTTTGCTGAGCAGTAGATTATCAAAAAATGTTTTTTAAGGTTACGAAAACGTTTAATACTCTTAATATACCCTTTATATAACCCAACATTTAAACGTTTTCTGACAACCTTTTATAACCTTTTGCGAATGATGTCGAAAACGTTTTGTGTTTGCTGGGATATTCACCAGAGAAAATAATCAACAACAAACACAACCAGCTGTGACACTGACATGTACTTTTGGAGTCACAAACTTATAATTGTACAACCAATTATTAGCATTAAATTACGCATTGAAGTGAATTTATTAATTAGCATTGAGGAGGAGGTTACAGTGTACTTTACTGGTCAAAAGTTAATTGCAGACATTGTTAATTTTGTTTGTTTGTTTGTGTGCTACAGTCTGTCCACATATATAGAAGTACAAAGTAAATAGACCTCGGAAACTGGAGGTATGAGAATAATTATTTCAGTGCAATGCATGTGTAAATGCTTCTTTGGCGCGCCAACTGCTGTGCGATTTGTACTTGCCGAGCGCACCACGCTCTTTACGTGTCACAATTTTTTAACACGCAGTGCGGACGACGCAAAGCATCAACCCCCGATGCCACAGATTTGGTTTGTACTTCTATGTGGACAGACTGTAATAAGCCAATGAGGAGGAGGTTATGCTGCACTGTGCAGGTCATAGTTATGAATTGTCCAACATGTTCAACCAAACTGATTAATCCCAAGTTAAAATAAATATTTCTTTAACCAGGTGGTACAAATGTGAAATCACTGATTGGTTTAATGTCTTTCCTTGTTTAAAATAAATAGCAATTTCCACTGTATGTAATTGATATGATTGCTTAATTAGTACCAAAATAAGGTTACACTGTACAGAAATTGTCAAAAGCTGAATCATTCATTTAAACAAATCAATCGGTTGCTAAAACAAATATTTTGATACCTTTTGTTTGGGTATTTCAGTCAAAAAACACTGCCTGAATATTCAAATAAATAGCATATGTTTTTAGTACCATAATTAGCTGTAAGGCCCTGGAGGCTTTTTGGCAAAGGGGGAGAAAGGAAAGAAGAAACAAGATGACGAGAAAAGTTGTTGCCTGCAGTCCAGACCAGGGATGGCAGAACTCTAGTGAGTGCCATCTCATATTCTTGTTTAAGTTTTTTTGTTGTTGATTTGTGTTTGTTTTAATCTGAAGAATGTTACATTTCTATGATGTGATCTGCTCCATGGAGGCCAAAGAACGCATTTAAATTGAGTTATTATAATTATTACCTTATACAAACAAACAAACATTAGGCTTTCATGTACTGAAAGCACCAAAGGTCTAGCAAGCCTAGCATACTTGGTTCTAAAGTTCCAATGTTTTGTGATCTGTATTTTCTTATATATTTTACCATTTTTTACTCCATATTTTTGCCTTTATCTCAATTTCAAATTTGCCACCTTTGCCCCCCCTAGACCTGATTGTCTCACATGTACTTTTAGATGATGATGAATGCAGAAGACAATAAGATTATATTTTGTTAATGTTTCAACTGGGTGGAACACTTTATAATGTAGGGCAAATGGCATTTTAAATTTTGATCCTGGTCAAAATTTGCATTATGTTTAGGATCAGGACCCATACCTATTTATCAGTGTGCAGCCTTCCCAGGCCAAGCTGCAGTTTTCTGCAGCCTATATCAGTTCGGGGGCACTCGTAATAACCGGACGTCTCTGATTTCAAAGACGGGTCAGTGATTTCACATACGGGGGTCTGTGATATCACATACGTCAAGCTTTGTTGACAATTCGGCACTCGATGCAGCACATCGGAACGAAGCTGAGTGTATTACAATAAGCTTTCCTATGTTTATCAAATATCTACCTGTGCAAAAATTATATCTATCTGTGCAAATTCTGACAAATGGTCCCAGAACACACTAAGATTGCAATGGCTAAAATCAAATGTTTTGAGGTAAAAAAAATCCCAATTTTACTATCCAATTCATGAATTGGATAGTAAAATTAGCAGGCACTCAACATGCTCAACTTGGGCTAGCTACAACCCTGATAAGGCCTATACACAAAATTATTCCCACTGCGCTGGCACGTTCATCAAAATTACTTATATCGTTTGCGACTGGGTTTTGAAACTAGGGAGTATGTGATTTATGAGACGTCTCTGAAATATGATACTGTAAGGTGACATAACGCTTCAAGAGTATTTGATATCAGAGACGTCTTTGAATTAGCAGTGCCCCCGAACTGATATGTTGAATGAGGGATTCCCTAGCTAAGAAGCTGCACACTGGTAATTAGGTAATACAGAAGTGATTAAATAAGCATTAGTTTACTTAACTTTGATGCAAACCATATATTTCAGAATCAGAAGAAAAAAGCATGAGAAAAACCCAAGAACCAAAACAATTTTCTCCAGCACATAAAACTAAAACTTTCTCAGCTGTTAATTTAACTCGGAAACTGTGCTCACACTTAAGATTCCTTGACTTCAGTTAAGAAAATGATTAAAAAGTTCATTTGTGAAAGATTTTAGGAAAGTTGAGATGTAAGGACAGGGTTTAAAATCAAAAGTGCAACATGCTTCTGGCCATATGAAGGTATCATTAATGAACAATGATACAAAATTAATGAGTGAATTAATTGCACAAGGGCATTTGAATTGAACAACTTCCCAATTTTAATTGGCTTTGTGAGGAAGCAAAGGTTTTAATGAGTGTAAAGTACATGTTGTATTTTCACAACGATCAAGGAAAATGGGTATTTTTCTTTGGCGTAATTAAAATTATAATTAACGAGGGTTACATTAAGTTTGTTGTGCACTTTAATTAAGTTAGTAAAAAGTTGTGAAATATCCAAATCAAAGTCATCATGTTTAACTTTTCTTATTTCTCACAAATTTGAAATTGCTTACCGAGAGTTCTCTTGGACGTCAAAGTCATCATGTTTGTTGAATATTTAAATTGTAAATCAGTAAAAGTGTGAAATAAAGAAATGGTTGTTTTATCAAGCGGGACATACGTATCAGTGGCAAATTGTGAATCTCAACTGTTCTTGTTAAAAAAATTATGTGTCCACAGGTAACTAAGCAATGTATGGAATGCACACATGAATTTGTCAATAAAACAAAACAAGAAATTGACAATGGTAAAAAAGTTCATTTAGTTATTATTTTGCAGTAACTGGTTGTCATTAAGTATACTAATATTGACTAGAGCAATTTATGTGAATTTAATTGTTAATGCAAAGCTCTACAGCAGAGTTTTGTTTTAGTTAATCTTTCTTGACTGGTATTGATGGCAGGCTTAGCTAAATATCTTCATCTTGAATTAATTCATGAGCTCTTTCTAAGCTTCTTCATGATAAACTCCGAGTGTGGATGTTGATCTGAAAGCCTTTGAAGAAGAAAGTTACTGCATTTTGGAAAGCAGACAGCGATAACACTATACCGTAAAACCTCCTCTACAAGCATATAGAGTGCTTCTGATGAAAGCTAAATTAATCCAGGCACCATTGTGGAGTTTGAGCAAATAAATTACAGATCCAAGCATATACAAACAAGTATTATTGTAAGACAAATCTATTGTATTGGTATATTTACGCTTGTTTCGTATTAATTTAGCTTTCATAAAAATACTATGCTTGTAGACGAGGTTTTACGGTATTGTGTTGTGTAATATTATTTACATTGACCTTTTTCAGACCTTTACTAAGTATTTTTGTTGATAATGTTACTACATATTCAAGACTATATAGTATACATGGTATATGGCCACAAACAAATCAATTCAAATGTCATAGACAGACCTTGACAGAGTAATGACTATATTGTTTGTGTACAACCATTGTCTTTGCATCCAGTGATCCGCAACCATAGTTTGCTGGCATGCTGTTGTTCCCTGGTTCACTGGATCCAGGGCTTGCATCTATTCATTAAACCATTATTAAGTTAGAGATAGTGAAAATCCACTCTTTGAGGAGACTTGTTTAAGGGAAAACAATTTCTCTTTTTGGAGTGATTTTCACATTCCGAATGTTTCGTAAGGTAATTCCCTTTGTGTCAGGGTGGAATTTCCTAATTGGTTAATATTAAAGGAAACTTTTAGCAGACAGTTAAACTGCTCTGGAGGGGGGGGGGTCCCTAGTCCTAAGGTGCACTAGTCCGAAAAATAAAAAGTAACCGCTAACTACATGTAGTCTAAAAAGTTTACCCTAATCCTATCCTTATGTATAACTTTTAAACTAGCGATCCCTTTTTATTTTTCGAATTAGCAAAACCTTATTTTCAGACTAGCGAACCTTGGCACTAGGGAACAGTTCCCCTCTATATCCATGTCAGACAAAGTAATATTTATACATTTGTAGTGTTTCACCAATCTGATAATAATTTATATAAATGGCAAAAGCGACTTATTCTCAATAAAAAGATCTTACAGATATACGATATATAAGTATGTACAATGTGTTCTTTATTATTACTGTAACCATACAGTTTTTAACAATAATAAGGTAGTTTAATGAAGTAAATATGGGTTTGAAATCCCAATTGGACTATGCAGCCGTACTAGCATCTTTTACTCTTATTATAATAATGCACGTGAATCTGATATAATTAAATCCTTATGCACAGTTTAGATGCATCTTTTAAAAACAAATGAAATCAATGGTGAAATGCATTTAAATACACGTGATAACATAATTATACTTGGTTATGATCATTTCTGCAAAACCATTAGCATCTCCAGTATAAAGCAAGTGTACATCATGTACACGTAGACAATCTTTTGGAGGACGCGTTATTGCATTATTATGTTTTGATGAATCCAAGTGTGTGAAAATATTGGATCCAACACATAATAATGATAAAATTGGATGCTTTACGCCCAATATTTATTGGTCTCGCTCCGTCTCGCTATGAGTTATAAAATATTGGACAAGACGTACATAGCTCGACCAATAAATATGGGCTCAATCAATCAAATTTTATATCAGTGTTGAATTCTTTGTCTCCTACTCTACACTCGTGAGGTATATCGCAAGAGAACGTGGGTTCAATTCCCCACGCTTAGCACATTTGGGCAAGATGTTTTTACACGACCCAGGTTTATAATGGTGAGCTGCTACTTGAGATTATATTAGGGCATCAAAAAGAGAATCAAAAAGTTTTAAAAATTTATCGGCACTCAGCCGTTTATCAACCCTCAAGTTACTTTTTATATTATATTCAATAAAAAAATCCCTTGTCCGTAAAATTATGATAAGATTAAATGAGATTAATTAATATTCAACAATAAGAAAACAACATGCCGGGAAGTTTTACATTATCTTACAACAGTTAATTTAACATTATTTTACAATTTGGGTCTCAAAATTCGCATACAGAGATTCTTAATAAGTTGCAACAAAGCACACGAGTGGTTTAAAATACTGAATCGTTTCGTTCTGAGGTAACCCTTTGCATTTTGTTAATAAAATCAGAATATTACAATTATACTTTAATATACAGAATAATGTTCAGGTAAAAAGGGTATCTTACATTAAACGTGGCTGAGGTATTATTACGGATATTCGTTAGACCAAAACACCAAGTGTAATCAATGTTCTAATGATTTTTCTGCATAATTTAAATTTAAAAAAAAAAAAAATTTACGTACATTTTAGATTGTACCCAGCACCAATTTGCCAATAAATTAGAAAATTAAACTACATTTTGCATTCATTTTTGAGAGTTTGTGAACATTTTGATGCTTCTTTTGCATTTGCATTGTATTAGGCAAGTCGGATTCCTTTATACTGTCGTATAGACTTTATCAAGGCTTTTACAGCGGGTCCGATTTCTCGAAGCTTGGCTATTAGTGAGGCTTCCTAAGCCAGTAGGTTAGCCCTACCAATGTGGATCCATTTTATTGATCTATCTTTAGGTGGCGAATGATGTGAAATCATAAGCACTGGTATAATTATAGGACTAATTGGGCTTACGTCTGATGGCTTAGGAAGCCTGACCACTAGCCATTCTTCGAGAAACCGGGCCTTAAGAGCTAAACAGTATGTTTTCATGAAGTTTCAATGCCTATATTTGGACCAGATGCGTCATCGCTGGCACTGATTTTTAAAAATTTAGGTGGGACAAACGTTCTCTTAAACTCTGGAATTAAGATGCGTTTACATTTCATCGACACAAAATTGTTATAACAAGAATCGATATACAATCATTATATTTAAACAAATAAATAAAAAAAATCACCCAAAATAGTCTTTATAAAACGTCAATGACGTCGTTGATGTTTTACTTCGAGAGGTGGGACATTCGTTCTTTAAAAATTTGTTTGTTTATAAACATCAAATCAAACAAAATTTAAAACAAAAATATATTTTAATTAAAATCTTACGATACCCGATCACCATTAATATACATGTTCATTAAAAATAGGTGGTATGTTAGCGTCTTTTCTAACGCTTTAACATGAAAACAATCTGCGTTCTTTGAAGAGAAAACTCGGAAGTATCAAGCAAGCAAATTAATATACTATAGTAAAATCACGTCTATCGATCAACTACATGTAGTTATCTTTGATATTTAGTAATGATTATAACCATAATTATATCAAGATCGAGGAAATAATCCAAATGAAGTTACAAATGTATTAATATATAAGAAAAACATTTCCCGGATCATTTCCCATGGATTCTTGCTTCAATTTTACGGGTTCTTTCTATTTTTCAGGGTCAAAAAAGTTGATCGAAACCTAGCCGTCGTTTGAGACTAGACTGACAGCAAGAGTAAAACCTTAAGGCTTAACCGCTGAAAACAAACCTTTTTAATAATACAATATAAAGATAATGCCTATCAGTTGAAATCCAGGAATCATTATTTTGATTGATTTGCAACTCACACTCCTCATTACCTTGTTACAAACCGGGTTTGCAAGTAATAGTATAGCAAGCCCTCAAGGTCCATAACGCGTTTGAACAAGGATTTAACATTGATGAGTGTGCCACAATGATCACATCACATTTGACGCAGTTTCTGGACTTGATAGTGGCAGGCATCTTATGATATGAAACTCGCCAAGCGATGAACGTTTTAGTGGTATCAAACTTAGAGCAGAATCCGACTAGCTTCATTTACCACTTCTATCAATAATATTCAAATGATACATTTATGAGAAGATATATACCGCTTATCTTAGGATCCAAAATGCCCCATTGGGTTATTGTCGCATTTCTCCTTAGTTATACAAATGAACAAATAGTTTACCCTTCACACAAGGTTAACTTAAACGAGTCCATTAATATATCTCTTTAAAAAGTGTTAACAACAGGTTAAACTATGTTCATCTCATGCCTCCAACATATCAAATGTCATCTGCTCGACATGGTCGACACAACGAGGTATATCTGCCTAGTACTCTTCATCCTCCAGATCTTCAACAACAACATCCTCATCATCAATCGAATCGTTCTCCACCTCTTCATAATCTTTCTCCAACGCTGCTAAATCCTCCCTCGCATCGGAGAACTCTGCCTCCTCCATACCCTCACCAACATACCAATGCACAAATGCCCTCTTCTGGTACATAAGGTCAAATTTAAAATTCAAACGAGCCCAAGCTTCAGCTATGGCTGTTGTGTTACCAAGTTTGCACACAGCTCTCTGTACCTTGGCGAGATCACCACCAGGTACTGTCGTTGGTGGTTTTGGATTGACACCATTTCTGAACCCTGCGGGGCTCCAGTCAACGAACTGTATGGTACGCTTTGTCTTGATGCTTAGAATAGCATCGTTGACTTCCTTTGTGATTATGTCCCCTCTATACAACATCACACAGCCTGTGTATTTTCCTTTACGAGAATCACATTTGACCATCTGATTTGCTGGCTCAAAGCAAGCAGTCGTGATATCAGCAACAGTCATGTTTTCATGGTAAGCCCTTTCCGCGTGAATGATAGGAGCATAAGAAACAACTGGAAAATGAATACGTGGGAATGGGACTAAATTGGTTTGGAACTCGGTGATGTCAACATTCTGGTTACCAGGGAATCGTAGTGAAGCTGTGATAGATGAGACCACCTGCGCGATGAGACGATTTAAATTGGTGTATGTTGGACGTTCGATACCAAGATTGCGACGACAGATGTCATATAGGGCTTCATTATCAAACATAAAAGCGCAGTCTGAGTGGTCCATGCCTCCATAGGTTGCCAACACGGCATTGTATGGTTCCACAACGGCAGTAGAAATTTGAGGAGCCGGATAAACGACAAGTTGTAGCTTGGGTGTCTTGACATAGTCGGCTGATAGACGCTCTTGGAGTAGAGAGCCAAATCCAGAACCGGTCCCGCCACCAACGCTGTGGTAGATGAGGAATCCTTGGATACAGGAGCATTGGTCAGCCTGGAAGAAAAGAAAACAAGAGCCATTTTAACTTCAAGTTTAGAAGTGCCATTTTAATTATAAAGTAAACAAACATGTAACATTTTAGGGCATATCATACTAAAGTAATATCGCTTGGAGCGAAACATGTTTATGGGGATATGAGGTCACTTCCGTCGAGGATCGGCAGAGCGACTGCCGAATTTTATTGATAAGTCGCTAGCATGCCCTAGCGTCAAGTCGCAAGCCAGTTGACTTCAAGACAATTTTGTAGTGATCGCACGCTGGTAGGCTATTATAGTGATTCAGTGATTGCAAAAACGCTACAAACGGTTGGTCGCTAGCGATTTTTGAATCGCACGCTGCGACTGCTTGTATGATATGCCACAAAGAACCTCAAAGTAGTCTCCAAGATCAACATGGAAGACTGATTAACGTTGTTTGTGGTATGTCCTAGCAAGTGCTTTGCAGTTTATAAGTTATACATGTCTAATAATGCCTTTAACAACGACAAAAATTATACTATGTCCTGCCTGAAGTCAAGTGCTGTGAATCCGGTTTTGAGGCACTTCATCAGTCTAGACTTGCTCAAGTCCTTTCGGACCTGAGGTCTGTGATATGATATCTTGTTCTTTTGTTTCGTTTATATGGCCCTGGTCACTCCATCGCCAAGCCACAGTTCTTTAACATCTTTAAAATAGGCCTACGAGAATAGGCCTATATACATACCAAATTACTTTAGTATTCTATCCATTGGTACATGTATACCCAGCCAGTGTCCAAAGTCCCTGATCATGCTGGTTATACTATAATATTTGTCGTGTGCCAATAATCTTTAGTTATCTTTGCTAATTGCCCTAATCTCTTTTTGGGGCGCCCTCTACGGAGGCGTCCCACAATATAGGCATGTACTTGTGAGTAGCTTCTAATTTCAGTCTTACTAGATTTACTCCGCAATTGTTGTGCTATTTTGCTAAAATTATGCCCTTGCTCAGAAATAAATCCACAATATGCTTGGATTTGATTTTATTATTGTTTTCTGTAATGCACAGGATAAAATGGTGTGCGTATATTCTTTGTTTAAAAGACAAAATTAATGGATTTGTAAAAACACCAAATAAATCGAGACCTTTGACCTTTGTAACCACTTTGACCTTTGTAACCAGTTTACCGCCTCTTAGAACCCGATAGACGGTGACCAACACTATGGATTACAATAGCCTATTATCTGAATGGCATAGTCCAATAAGCTCAAATAAACAATCATAGTGCAAAATTTGACCTAACTTGCAGAGTATGAGTTTTTGTACCCAAAGTTTCAAAGTCAGGCATCTTATCAAGATCAAGATAGTGATAGTGACATAACAATTAACACGCTTATCTTACCAAGGTCTTATCTATCTGCATGGGGTAATTGGAAATTATGGTGTAGCCTATTTGTTTTAAGGATGAAACAACTGGCTCCTTTTGCATGGAAATTAGAACAAATTACTATACAAGCTGTATCAAAAGTTTGGTACCCAGCAGTTTTGATAGTAATTGAAAAGCCTGGTTCTTCCAAATGCAATATCAGGTCCCCCTTAAAAGATAAAATGATCAGACCATAAATCTTTTGTGACTGTTTATGACATTAATCAACAAATTATGCGGATCCTAGATGTGTCGAGGATGTTATGTTTATGAACAAAACGTTACGTTTGTATTTTCAACATTGTTAATCATTGCTACGTGTATGTTAACAAATGAAAGTTCTGTAATTATTTTAATTCTTCAATGCTAAGTTAGTAAGTATTCTTTTGGATATCATCAAATTGTAAATCTCTAGTCAGATTTTCAGTGTGTTAACAACTATGTATCAAAGATGTTACGTTCATGTACAAAACATTAACGTTCTTATCTTGTAAACATTGTATACCCATATATATAGCTACTTTTGAAGAATGAATGTTCTGTAATTGTCTTTTATCCTTCATCTCTATTAGATTTTCAGTGTATTAGCAAGTAGATGATGTATATGTATCACAGACGTTATGATGTATATGTATCACAGACGTTATACATTCATAAAAACTTTTCTTTTGGTCAACATAGGGGTAGATCCTCTTCTATACTATCCATCATATACCCCCCTGCATAACGAAATTCAACAATATTCAATATCCAAAGCAATATCATCACTACAATATGCCCCAAAATTGAACTCCCCACCCCACATAATCGCAAATTGACACGACAGCTTCATTCCAATTCAATTTATTTCATCCAAAACGGTCCTGTGATACACCTTCCCCAATCAAACACATTTGTCTTGCATTTGATCATCTTCTACTCTTCCCTAGAAAAAATCATTATGATACCAAATCCCCGGGACCAAATCTAAACACCATGCCATGGAATTCACCATATCACGTCCAAGCTCACATAATTTGGGCGCCCCATTCCTTTTTTAAACGAATTTTTATTAAGTGCTGAAGATTAATAGGTGTGATATGTTCTCCCTCCCCTCCAGCTGTTTTATATAGTGACATGCCTTCAAGGAGTTCTTGCTGTTGTGCAAACTGAAGGAGAGAGTGACAGTTGACATATTTGGACATATGGTCGTAGTCATAGTGGTTCACCATAGATGACTTGTGGCTATATCATTTTTAATATCATAAAAACCATGAAAACACTAGTAGTTCATGGATTAACTGTGGCTTTTGTTTATCAGCATAATGACAAAATATCTCGGAGTAGTATCTGTGTAGAAACCACTATCTTAGAAGCACTTACGCCTTGAAATCAAGGCTACATCAGTCATGCCTAGAAACTAGCTAGAAACTTGACTGCATGTGCCAAAGTCACCTCTCATTCTCAATGAACTGAAATGGACGTAACGGAATTTCCATGCGAGACACTTCTGGACTTCACGGCCAAGATCCAATCTGGTCTTCCACAGAAGATCATGTAGGAGACTAGGAGACTAGGAGACTACATGCTATATATATATGCCTAAATTGAGGTTCAGCCACGAGTATTCCAAAATAGTTTAAAGTGATCTGAAAAAGAGCAGCATGTTGAGACTGCTCAAAATATTGTAGGCCTATTTGCATGTTGAAATTATCTTCAACAACGAAAAAGATAAAAACGCGTGCATGGAAGGAAGAATATGGCAAGCCATCGGGGCCATTACGCGACTCTTGTGATTAAGACAACCAATAGAAATTGATATTTTGGCAACGCATTGCTTCCGATGACAACATCGGACAGTACCATCTTTTTTCATTCTGAGCACGGATATGGTAATCATATTTTAATGTGATATTTTAATGACACTGTCAATAAAATACCAACACATTCTGTTATGCGGTGACAGAAAACATGGGAAATGATCTTTTTCAATTTCACGCACGGTTGAATATTATGACATACTGAATACATAGCTATAATTTTTATACGGAAGCTAGCAGCTGAAATTTTAAACAATATGGTTGATCCGGGAAAATTTTAGCTACACGTGCGTGTGTATAATTACAGCCATAAATTGTAAAAATAAATATATCTATGCATAGGCCTAGCTCGGTCATAATCACTCAGCTTGTAGTCAGAATAACACAAAATGTGCAGGGGTTATCGATTTACATTTAGAAATTAAACAGACATTTGTCCAGACGCGAACGGGTTTTGTATAAGTAACGGGCTTTCATGGACCCCCCCCCCCCCACACACACACAAAATGGGTCTTTTGAGGACAAAATGTATATCTATAATGTAAAAGGCCGAAAGTTTCAATTGATCGTCGGCTTTTCATCCCAGCTACATACACTTTAAGCCTCATTAGATTTAGAAAGTTTACTTCGAGGACTGTTAAATATCAAAAATTTTAAAAATATCAAATCTTAATAATTTGTCATAAAATTTGTATTGTATCGCGAATTTAAAAAACAAATCAAACTTAATTGATATCAGAACGACATTCCTCGTATTCAGAAGTCAATATAACTTCTGATATGACTATAATTAACATGATCAATCTACACATTATTTGGATCTTGTGTTAAATTTTGATATATCAGACTCATCCATTTATTATCAATGAAAACTGATGGGTACCAATCATTGCAATAGCAGCTTGTATCTCAGCAATCTGATATATTTGCATATTTACTTTTGAGATTATACAATTTGTTTAATCATGTCAATGTTATGTCCTATCAAAATTATCTCTATTTATTTGCACATTTTGCATGTAAATATCTGTATAGAATCTTTCCACTAAATGAGACAAATAATAAAGCTGTAGTATCTTCAGAGTAAATTTTCTGCCAAATCAGGTATTGATCACACTTAAATTTTATGGGCAGCGTGTTACTTTATCGAGAATGTTAAAAAATTATGTATAATAAATGCCTCTTCAGACTCTTCAATCTATTGTGCTTTGTGTATAAATCAACCAATGTTTCCATATATATTTGATTGATTTTACTAAACAGCTAGCGATATCTCAAAATAATATATATGTAAACAAATGTACTAATGATTCCTGCAAAATTCAAATGATTATTGTGCATGTATGTAGGCCTACAACTTCATCCCTTTGTAATAATAAACATGATGATGATGATGTTGGTGATGTTAGTGGTGGTGGTGGTGATGATGATGATGATGATGATGATGATGATGATGATGATGATGATGATGATGATGATGATGGTGATGATGATGATGATGATGATCAGCAGTCTAGTACCGTTTATAGAAATCCCTATCCAGACATATTAATTTAAAAGGCTAATTAATTAGAGAGCCGATTGATGCCTATACATGTTACGTAACTGAAAGAATCCTCGTACAAAATTATACATCAGAGGAGATATTTTACAATTCCCATAATGCATTTCTCCCATTTTGATTTCCTGTGCTGATTTTCAAAATATGTTTAATTTTTGATATCGACCCATGTTTACAAGATAATTTATACAAGATAATTTTATTCCCATAATTCACAACAAGTCACATAATAATCAAATATAAATATAAGTATAGGTAAACAAGGGCAATATCAAACAACAACGAATTGTGGAGGGGTCGATTTCGGGTTATCATAATTATTGTACAATCACTTATCATGCTTAATATCTGTTCCATCTCCGGTGGCACCTCATACATATTATTATGATTTGAAATATGAAAGCTTATTGATATTGCTATTCCTATATATTTCATTGCATCCAAAGGTCCAGGGAAATTAATGAGGTGTCACTGCAGCTGGAATATATAAATTTATTTTATATTTTAGACTTGTTAAAATTACTGGGGAAGAGAGAGAGTATGTTTCAATTAAATGCATAAATACAATTTCTATGCCACTATTTCCACCTACATCATTATACGAAGTTAATTTGTCATTGAATTAAATGATTAAATCAATATCAAGTAAACAGACTCATGGTGCTTTTCATCAACCCGAAGGCCAAGAAAGTCATCTTCAGTCCCGGGGTCCGCAGTGAGTACGAAACAAGGACAATCTTTAAGAAATATAGAATAATCCTACAAGGATATTCTGCTTATTATAATGCCTACGTGTCAAGGAGAACACATCGAAATTTTATTTATTTCAATGATATCTCCCATGATTGAAGGCAACAACCTGTAGGACAACAAGTTTTTAACCTGTTTATGGCTCTAGCGTTTGCATAGTATTTTTTGTGCGACATGAGAGCACATCAAACATATCAAATTGTATTCTAATAGGAATGTCTTTCTGATATCAAATAATTTTTATTTTTTGAAATTAGCGATATAATACATATTTTATGGCTGTGCAAACGTTCATACTCCAGCCCTATATGCACAACATCCAACAAAGACAAAACAACCAACGTTTCGGGGGCCTATGACAGGATGACCCGTTTGCAAGGTAATTACAACGAGTCACTAGCCAAAATGCTAGCATTGTGTTTAAAAAATGACAATTACGTGAATGGTTGCTTACACTACAACCTGTAACCTATTTTAAAATGATATTTTCAGAACGTCGGTAGTTTTGCCTTTTTTAACCTACATTTAGAAGTTGTACATTTAACAGTTTTTAACATGTATTTTCCAGCTTTATGTGGACACGTTTTGAATCTTTATCCATAAAGTGCTATGCTGGTCAGTAATGGTTGTTTTTAGTTTCTATATAAACACTAAAAATGGTTTTTATATAGTGTCTTACAAAATGAATATTTAGAATAAGCTTTTTTAAATTAGTTACAAGTTTATTACAATATTTTTCACAATTTTAGCCTATGATTTTCACTTTATTTCCCCTTCCATAGGCATATTCTTCTCATTGATTTTTTCACGTTTCCATGTATGCTGTGGTCCTGGATATACCGGTAATTTACTAATAATTTTGTTGTCATTGTGTTATGGGCCCCTAATAACAACTGTTTCTACTCTCAAAGAGTTTGTTGCCATAGTTAATTGGTTGACAACATGGCGCACATTTATGCAAAACATTACTTTTAATTAATACTTCACATGGGTGACCTCCATATTTGTAACAGAATAGTGCGGTAGTACCTACTTGAAAGTGCCACTGTTTACTAGGCCTATACCTGGTAAAATACAAACAATTATATATACAATAAATTTACAAGCATATATCTATATAATTGTTTCATTTAATAGATACGATTGTATGCATAATTTCTACACAGCTGTTACGGTAGCCTGACAAAGGATTTCACTGCTATAGATAATTATTGTGATTTATGAAAATCTCTTGCTGCAACCCCATCAGTATTATACTTAAAATTGATGTCCGTGACGGCCGAGCACGCCAAGGTCAGCATTTTTGTTTTTCTGTGCTTTTTAAAGCAAAAATGATACTTTTCTACTGCTCTGCTCCAACGACTTTGGCAGGGAATATGACTCACGTCCTACATGTCCAATATATTGATATTGGGCCATTATGTTTTATCCTCAAGCAGATTGCTTTTTGCTACATTAAGTTTTGAAGCCGTTTGCTTCCAAATGGGAGCATTAAACGAAGCGGTCAATGCATAACATTATTTATAAGTAATTCCACAATTGACCATGCTGATCTGAGACCATAAATACCTAAATGGTCTCAGATGCCGATATCATCCGGGATGGTAAATACTATTATGCACAAAGCCGTATAACGTTCTTTGAACCTAATTTAGTCCTACCTTATTTATCAAATGTGGTCGCCCAATAAAATATGATTCCCGGTCCAATGGTAACATTAAGAGTGATTTATTGCCCAGCATCGATAGTTATATCAAATTAAGTTTTGTATTGGGTTTTTGAAGCTACCAGTAGATTTTACACAAACGTTTCATGTTTGTTTTATGGGTTTTGAACTTACCGCTCCTATAGGCCTAAGTAAATCAGACGTGTTGATTTACATATAATCTATTGATAGATACGAACATTTATTATCTCTCACCAACCTACCATTTTTCTGATTTTATCCAAGACTTCATCCATCATAGCTCTGCCAATAGAATGATGACCTCGAGCATAATTATTTGCGGCATCTTCCTTGCCGCTAATCAGTCTCTCTGGGTTGAAGAGATCGCGGTAGGTGCCGGTGCGAATCTCATCTGAAAAGGAAACAAAATGACACGTGCTTGGTTATAACTATAAGTTTCAGGAATCAAGCATGGCAAACACTCCCACAAACACTCTCATATACCTCTCTAGATGGACAAAACGCAAGTCCTTTTATGTCTGTTTTCTTGTTATCCTGACATGAATACGCATCAAAATTCATTAAGGATATAGTACGTTACCTGGCCCTTAAAAAAGTTAGCATTTTCACTTCGTTATTTGAGTGTCCCGCAGGTTTCTATCAATCCCTCAGGTGACCTTAATAAACAGGTTGTATAGCTATACATGTGAAGATATTAATGTAACCAGTGGTTTCTTGGACTCATTTCCTATAAGATGACATGCCTATAAGTATTAAGTACGAGTTTGAAACAAAATGATTTAAATTACCTATGACAGTAGGTTCCAGGTCCACGAATACAGCATGTGGTACGCACTTCCCAGAGCCCGTCTCCATAAAGAAGGAGCTGATGCTGCTCTCATTCTTGCCGGTCTTTCCATTATCACCATTTGTCTGACCATTCTCTTCACCTGTCCAGGCTTGCTTCTTGACCATTGGCGGCTTGTCACCACTCCTGGACACTCGGCCATCTTCTTCTTGACCATTCTGATGATTACCATTGGTATGGTTGTTCTCGATGATCTGGTGGCCATTGGTAGTGTAGTTGTCTAGCTCTTCTGATTGGACGCCATCTGGACTTATGCCATGCTCGAGACAGTAGAGTTCCCAGCTGGCATTGCCCATCTGGATACCAGCTTGGCCAAGGTGAACTGAGATACACTCACGCTGGATGTGAACAAATCAGAATAAATATCTTACTTCTCGTATCTTAAGTTATTTTCTTAGTTACATACCATTAGAGTCTACCTGAGAGTCTTCATATTTTATTTGCATACTCAGTTCAAACGTCTAAATGATACTTATGGGTTGTAGATAGTCAAGATGACCAAGATGAGAATCTTCGCCCATATCTTTTCAATATATGTAAATATTGTTAACTTTGTTCATTGATTAGTGTTAATATGGTTACGATAAACAATAATTTATATTTGTTCTATTATGTATTTAACTATTGTGGCATTTGGAAAAACAACATTATCTATATACCCAATAATCGGACCTATCATTTTAGGATAGGATAGGAAGGATAGGGAGCTTCATTTCACCTAAATCAACAAAGTTATTCTTCCTTTACGATTTTTTACGAGTCATGAATATGAGTAATGACTGTTCAAGTTTGATGCAATGTATTTAATTATATTATAATCACATATAATAGGACACAGCGCAACCAACATTGGAAGCTATTTGAACAATGTAATAATTATTGTAATTCAATTTAATACAAAGATGAATGTAATTTTAGATGGTCAATGACAAATAAAATTAACAATGATCAATCACTTATGTAAATATAAAACTGTGGGCCGATGTATATACGCCAAACCGACACCTACGACTTATAACATTGAAATATATGCGAGGGTCATTCTAAAAGTTATGCCTCTAACCTCAAGTTCTGCAAATACTAGCTCTTTCAAGTTTTTCTGATTATAACCTATGTTGTGGTCTTATCTAGCTTGTGAGAAAATGTTGTTACTATATGTTTTTCCATTTGTCGTAGGCGAAGTAAAAATTAAATCATGATTCAGTATAGGCCTACCGCGCTATTAAATAGACAAAATCTGTATACATGTATCAACAAAAACAAAACATAAAAAGTTATAGATCAAATTGAGTGATCATGAAAAACCATTTGGTCACTTCAGATGCCTTAAGGTTATTAATTATTTTAAACTGTTGTGATTTGGTAGTTCACAGCATCTTACGAATGGTAGTGAGCTTTGACAAAAATTGCATTGCTCAATTCATAGCGAGCGTGTAGAAGAATAAAATATCACAGATATACTTTTATAGGTGCTGCGGTTCATGAGTTACGTTGTGAAGAGGGCTGAAACAACAACACTTTTGTCAAACGTACATAACTAATTAACAACAATAAATTAAGCAAGTTTGCAGAGTATACGATTTGTAGAATGAACTTTTGCAAAACATCAAGGTGTTAATTTTCAATAATATATTGCTCTAGATAATGAAAATCGATTTTTAGGTTGTTTCGACCAACACTACCTCGTCTACCCTTAAATTGAAGCTTACATAAAGAATAATATAATAATATTGAAAATTATGTAAGATGCCAAAAAAGATGCTTCACTCTAAAATTGTTGCTTTTTAGCAATGGAAATAAATGAGCAGTACGAACTGTAATCAAATTTTATGTTTTTTCTTAGAAATGCCCAAAAAAAAAATAAGAGCTTGAAGCATTTTAAACCTGTTATGGAAATGGCTCTTGGCAATTGAACACCAAGGAAGCTAATTTTATAGCAAGTGACAAAAAGTGGTTGGGTGCCCCCCCCCCCCAAGCATTCTCATGTGTGAAAGACCATTAGACCTAACAGTAAAAATTGGATACTGTTTTAAAGTTAAAACGCAATTTTATTACTGTTCATCTTGCTGGTTGGTTACACCTTTGATGTTGGTGCACATATTTTGTTTTACGATTTTTTACCGTTGCCGGTGTATCAAATCTTATTTTGGTTCTGAGGTTGCTTACAAATATCTGAAAAAGGTATCAACATGATCAATATTATCCCAATATACGTTTTCCCTCACGGTGATATATAAATCATGCTATTATTAAAATAAGAAGCTACCATTTACAGAACAAAAGTTTAAGAGCGCAGGTAGAACGTTTTGAATGACCCTCGTCGGCTCATATCTCGGTAATAATCCCGGGGTAGAAATAATATTATTAATGTTGATGATGATAATATTAATATTATTAATAATAAATGACAGCAATGTAAACAAGTGTCCAAATATGTTACCTAAATGATTTGATATTATCGAAATTAGTGAGTTGCTTTTACCACGATTGTCAAATTCACTATTCAATTCGAATTCCATCAAATACTTCAGGTGCACGACAATTATGTAGGGTTTGAGTGTAATTTAGGTGAAAAGTATTGACAAACATGACAAATCACTATTTGGTAACGAAACCTACGGTGAAGGTCAATCTTTTGTTTGTTAACAAAAAGTTGCTACTGTTTCAAATTTTGCTAAAAAGTCACAATAATTTTATTAGATAAAGGCAAAGGAACGCGTGACACAATGGATCTGTATTTCACCATTTTTACTGTAAAATTCACTCTTTTTCAAGTCGTTCCAGATCACTAGACTGTATCTGGGATCTCCCATATTACACGTTTTAGAGACAGAGTTCACAATTTGTATACTGATCATAAATTTGAAGCATGACCTGTGTATGATGGGTATCAATTCGCATCCTCCAAATGAGTTCATCGACTCATGCTTGCTTTGGCGTGCGATTGGGAAATGATGATCTTGAATTGTTGCGCGAGATGAGATTGTTTCGAGAATTGAGTCGGGTCATGACCAATCAGCTGTAACGGCGTGGTTTCAAGCGTCCCTTTAAATTTTTGTAAACAATTTTGTCAATACGTAAAATGACTAAAACATATATCTACCATTTTATGCATAAAACTAATTTTACATCTTAATATGGGCGAAGCATAGGAATTTGAGCTTATTAATATTAATATTTTACTGAATTTCAACATGTTGGAAAAAAACGAAGAAAAATAAGAAACAAGTCAGATATTTAATTTAAGCCGTACAACTTAACAGATGCAGCAAGTCATATCGTTCTTATCTAAATCATTATACAATGCAAATAAAAGTTACTGTCATATACATGTACAACTAAACATGGTTATTCATTGCATGTAGGCTGATCAGAATACATGGAATGATGCGTTATGTTGATGTTGATTTGCAATTTTGGATTTAAAAAAATTGAATATTCTTACAGAAGGCCTGAAACTGGTAATTGAAAAGAAATGAAATTAATATTTGACATTTAACCATAGAATAATTCTCAAAAAGTCTTCTTTTGGACGTCATAACATTTGGCGCAAGGTTCCAGGGGGTGGGGGGGGGGGGTGGGTGTTTTTATTTTCATCATTTATTTCCAAGGACAAGGTTGTTGCATAAATTAGCATGTGAATTCAATAAATTTGTTGCGAGTGTCATTGTAAATGCATCAAAGCATGACGGTCCGAATCAGCTGGTTCACATAGGCCTATAGCCTATTAATATGATTTCTATATTTTAGAGTAAATTATGAGAAACTTTACATCTTACAGATATGCCCTATTCCTCATTAATTTTGTATACATAAATTATAATGAATACTCGGGATGAATAGTTACTCAACCATGGAACATTTAGAATACCAGAAATGATTTAGCAATTTGCCGCATCACAAACAGATGACGATTAACTCTCCAAATCTTTTGAAATTGAAGTAGGCTATAGGCATATAATAGGCCTACTTTAAACGAGTATGAAGAGGAACCGACCTCTAGAGATGTTATGAACACGAAAAGGGTATCGGAATGAAAATATGAAATAACCCGGGGAAATAACACACATATTAAAACCCCACAGCCCACACCCCACGGTCGATAGTTCTTGGCCCGTGCCAGAGAACTACTTTTGCGATAAAAATGGCTCGATTGATTTTCGATGACTTGCTTCAATAATCATGATAATGTTGTTTGCATATAGCAATTTCAATACTAAACATAGTACTATCCTTTAGTAGCATCAGGTATAAATACAATTGTGCCTGACAAGTTTTTTTTTTGTTCTACATGTTATTGTATATACGCTTATAAAAATTAAAAGAAACCCCGGAAAGAAACCAGCTGATAATTATACCAGGGACCGTGGGTTGTACAGAACCAGTTTGTTTCTTCGGAACACAGTTAATAACTACAAATGGTGTGATTTATATAATTTCATAAAAAAATATCAAAAGCAACTTTAAATCTGCACTTACCATCTCTATCTGCTGTTTTCCAAACTTTCTAGAGGAAAAAAACACACGAAGCAATATAATGCTTACACCCTTTCAATATATAGATTCCAAGGTAAAACACTTGTTACGTGGACATATTCATATGCTTGATCAGATAACAACACACGTGTTACAATGCACAGCCGTATGGTAGATAATAATTTATTGTGTCCAGCATCAGCAGATACTTTAGGCCTTTGGTTCCATGTCACTACTGACGCTCCTATCGATGTGGCACGTTTGTAACACCGGTGAGAAATTTTCACCGGGATCAGCTGAATATGTTGAGTGTGTGTGTTTGTGAATTTTATGTTTATAAAGCAAACATGACCAGGTAAGCAGTCAGGGTCTTTCTTGGTAAATGAGAAATAACATAAAATTGTTTGTGGAGCTATGGACAACCGGAACAACCCATTTCCAGCCATTTCCTTCAACCTGTTTTATACTAAGCCGGGTCTATATCTGCTCTCTATTACGTAATCATTGTATATGTAATGTATGTTCCAGTGTATCGTGCAAAACTCATTAGCTCATTTAATGCAAGAGAATAAAGGCTTTTCTGGAAATCACCGGGGAAATCACTGTTGGAAAGCCCGATAAGATAAATACACTTTAAGAATATATCATTAGATTTATAAAATTTACTTCGAGCTAGGACTGTTATATATCAAAAATGTGAAAAATATCAAATTTTAATAATTTGTCATAACATTTGTATTATATCGTGAATTTCAAAAAATGAAAATTATTTGATAATAGAAAGACATTCTTCGGATTCAGAATGCAATTCGATATGTCTGATGTGCTCTCATGTCCCACAAAAAATACTGTCGAAACGCTCAAAACGTTCATTTTAGATCCCTTAAAGGCCGGACTAAAGTGTTTTATTTAAAAGGCGCCCCATGAATGTGTGCCAAAATTGTTCCCCCTCTCGGCTTACCAAAGTTTCTTTTCCCTTTCAGCTATAACCAACAAGCTCCCAACTCCAACAATTAATCATATTTTATTGGGTCATCATAATGGAGGTAATAATAATTAATATTGATGTTTAAAGTTGATTTGAAAATACTCACTATAAGTAAGCCTATACCAAAGAAAAGAGAGAGAGAGAAAAAAAAAGTGAAAAAAGAAAGAGAGAGAGAGAGAGAGAGAAGAAGAAGAAGAAGAAAAAAAATCTAAGAAAAACAAAAATCCCAGTATTCCTCTTCTTGGGAAAATATTTTGTTGTTTTAAGTATGACAATACCAAAATCAATATCCCTCATTCTGTTCCAGTGTTCACAGGGAGTTGAGGCCCGGGCACTCTCACTTTGGATGCGACGTGTATGCCTACGTAGGGCCGTTAAGACCCCTTAATTTTCCTTTCGAAATTCAATCTTTGAGGTTTCGTTTGGGGCTCACCCCTATTTTGTTTTTAAAAAGGTCATATCCTCACTCAATGCCTCCCTATTTAGATCCAAACAGTCCGTCTTTCACCCAATAATACCATATTTTGTACATTTTACTCTCACCGAATGCCAAAAATCATATCTCACCCAATAGTTTTTATATTTTGCTCTCACCGAATGCCCTTTGCTATGAAAGTGTGCCAACTCGACACCTATATCCATTTTATATTGTGTCCCCGGGAGTTGAGTAATAGCCAAGTTTATACCTTAGCAAAGTTAATTCAACAATCAGCATCACAAAGAATTATTTATTTATAAGGAAATTAAGCCTGTGTACAAGGATTTTTCGCCGATTTGTTCTCAAGAAATAGTCTAAAAAAGGCATAGACCCTATCGAATACTAGTACGTCACTCCTCATTTAAATATAATTCTGCCCTCTATAAGGTACCATCAAAATAGGTAATAGGTATGAATGGTCGTGGAATCGAGCTAGAGACCTGTCCCTCTGTCACATAGAACTTAGAACCAACATGTCTGCCATTCAAGTTCGATTGTTATACCGTTCCGATTGAGTTTGTTCGACAAGGTCTATAAACATGATAAACGTTTAAAATTATTCATATAGCTAGTTTCATTCTTTTAGTTTAAAATCAGAAAACCAAACTTTAGTTTCATAGATAGCTACTTCGTCAATATTACAATCAGTAGTAGATAGCTACACGTCTTAATAAAATAATACAGAATATCTTCAAATGATACGGGTGTCATTGACATACTGCGAAACTGCGAAAAAGAAACTTGGCCACCTTGGGCATGTTGGGAACTTGAATCAATTAGCAATTGGAAGCAACTGGATGATTGAATTTGAAAAATTATTTCTCGAGGATCAGAGAACACAAATACCACCTAACTTTATATAAAAAGGGGGTCATTGGGTAGCAGGAAATAGAAATAAAAAAAAGAGGGGGGGGGGGGGTCATTGAGTACCTGAATTTTTTTTTAAAGGGGGTATTGGTATAGGTAGGACAATAACACAAAAAAGGGGGGTCATTGGGTACAAGCCGGTTTGAAATAGTGGGTCTATCCCGAGGCACATGGTGCATATCCGTTATGGAAGAGCCCCCCGGGGATTAGTACCCATTAGTTTTCATTGATAATGGATGAGTCTGACACATCAAAATTCAACGTTAGATCCAAATAATTTGTAGATTGGTACAACAAGTCATAAACTATTACATTCTGGACATTTCAAAAGTATCCAATGTTATATTGGGAAGAGGCAGGCTTTTCAATAAACATCAATTGAAATAACCAATCAATTTCATCAATGCCAATAATTATCAGCAGGAGATAGCTACTTCATCAATGCCAATATCAGCAGTAGATAGCAGTGGCGTACCGTGGCCGCTCCTACCCCGGGGGGCTGAAGGAAATTCAATTTTGCCGCCCCTGCCTCAAAAAAAAAAAAAGGTTGGCCCAATTTTTTTTCGGTCGTTTGAAAAGTGAAGAGCAAAAAAAGGAAAAAAAAAGAAGGATTATAAGCGCTAGCGCCCTAAAAGCAACACATTTTGAATTTGATGTATAGTACACTTTTTTCACAATTTTTTATACTTATCAAAATTTTTCCGCCCTTTTTTCTTTACTAATCATTTTTGCCGCCCCTTCTTCTTCCGGCGCCCCTTTGTTTGCCGCCCCCTTCTTCTTCCGCCGCCCCTTCGTTTTGGCCGCTCCCCGCTTTTACCCCGGGGGGCTGGCGCCCCCAAAGGCCCCCCAAATACTCGCATGGATAGATACTTCATCAATGCCAATATCAGCAGGAGATAGCTACTTCATCAATGCCAATATCAGTAGTCGATAACTACTTCATCAATGACAATATAGCTACTTCATCAGGGCCAATATCAGCAGTAGATAGCTACTTCATCAATACTAATACCAAAAGTAGATACCTACTTCATCAACATGATCAATGCCAACACCAGCAGGAGATAGCTACTTCATCAATGCCAATATCAGCAATAGATAGCTGCTTCATCAATGCCAATATCAGCAGTAGATAGCTACTTCATATCAGTAGTGGATAGCTACTTCATCAATGCCAGTATCCGCAGTAGATAGCTACTTCATCAATGCCAATATCAGTAGTAGATAGCTACTTCATCAATGCCAATATCAGCAGTAGATAGCTGCTTCATCAATGCCAATATCAGCAGTAGATAGCTACTTCATATCAGTAGTAGATAGCTACTTCATCAATGCCAGTATCAGCAATAGATAGCTACTTCATCAATGCCAATATTAGCAGTAGCTAGCTACTTCATCAATGCCAATATCAGCAGTAGATGGGTAGTTTATCAATGTCAATATCAGCAGTAGATACCTACTTCATCAGTGCCAATATCAGCAGTAGATAGCTGCTTCATCAATGCCAATCTCAGCAGTAGATAGCTACTTTATCAATGTCAATATCAGCAGTAGATATCTACTTCATCAGTGCCAATATCAGCAATAGATAACCACTCCATCAGCAGGAGATAACTAGTTCATAGATAGCTACTTTATCAATGCCAATATCAGCAGTAGACAGCTACTTTATCAATGCCAATATCAGCAGTAGAGCGCTACTTCATCAATGCCAATATCAGCAGATATAATAGCTACTTCATCAATGCCAATATCGGCAGTCGGTAGCTATTTCATCAATGCCAATATCAATAGGAGTTAGCTAGTTTACTTAACCATCATAGCCAATTCATTGAAAAAAACATTTTAAAGTTGATAAACTTCTTCATTTGTTTCCTTATTATTCAATTTCAATTCAATTCAATTCAATTCAATTCAATTCAATTCAATTCAATTCAATTCAATTCAATTCATTCATTTTATATGGATATTTATTTATTTATTTATTTATTTATTTATTTATTTATTTATTTATTTATTTATTTATTTATTTATTTATTTAATATAATGTGTATTTATTTATTTATTTATTTATTTATTTATTTATTTATTTATTTATTTATTTATTTATTTATTTATTTATTTATTTATTTTATTTATTATGTGTCTATTTCTTAGTTTCAGTTACTGTATAATACATACAGGTAGAATATAGAATAAATGGATTACATTAATTTTGTGAGACATGTTTAGTCACGGCTGAAAAAAATTGTCAAGGTAGAATGATGGCGCTATTCATTTTCCGAACTTTGACTTAAACGTTCAGCGCATAGCGATTTTGGCATTTAAAGTATGGTTTTGATACTGGTTTTGATGTGACTGCAAAAACGCTATTTAAAATGTTGTTTTAAAAGTTTTAAACAGCGTTTTTGGAGTCTACGGTAGTAATAGTAAACTATATATAATTATGTATATGATAATGAGAGCTCCTAAACTCTCCGGTAGTCTTCATTTGTAGAAGACAATATCTTCGCTGCCAATATTCTGGATTCGGGAGTAATCTGCCTAACAGTGAGTGTGGATTTCATATGGTTTTAACTTGAATGGGTAACTCCGTGTGAAATCTACACCCTGTGTAGGAGAGTAAGGAGGGGGCTGTCAATTTTTTAGGAATGGGGAGGGGTCATGAATATACTGGGGGATGGGGTCATGAAATTTTTATGACAAAAATGGGGGGGGGGGGCACAATTTTCAACACCAAAAATAGGGGGATTATACAATTATTAAGGTATTAAGGGGTGGTGACTCAAATTTTGCGCCCGCTAGGCGCTACACGCGCATTATTTTAACTTATAATCCAAATGTGTCTACAATCTTTAAGTTATATAATGCAAAATTTTATTTTTTTACGTTCTTACAATCAAATTTTTCGCACGATCCGCGCCCTTTCTTTGCACTTACAATGAAAGTATTTGCGCGCTTTGTGCCTTAGTTCCAAAAATAGATTGAGTTTGTGTTGGTGGAAGAGGGGTCATAAATTTTCAGCGCGAGATGGGTGGGGGGAGGTCATTAAAATTGATTAACTTCCCCCTTCCGAAGAAAATTGCACCTCTCTTAAGATCATGTCTTCCATAGGGGGTGTATGGATTTCAAATAAACCGGGTACACCGGGTATGCAATGAACACAATAAGAATTGAAGATAAACACAAAGACTGAACATAGCAGAGACCATCATTGTAGAAGTTTCCAACGGAGAATGAAATGCTTTGGACATGTCGTATACCCCTGCAGCTATAACTAGGCCTACTCCAAGCCTAACAGAATGACTTAGATGTCCGAGACAAAGACCACAAGATGGAAAGTTCAAGTGATGCCGGGAGTATTGCAAGCCACGGAAATGTCCCTGCAGGTTCCCTTGGGATTTTTTTTACCAGAACCAAAAATATACGATTATCAACTGTAAATGGGCCCATATTGGGCAATATAAGGAAATGAAAAGTTTTAAGGGAATTCACGTGATTCAATATTTTGTTCTACTCAAACAAAATACCATTAAATAAGGGTAAAAAAGCGACTATTTGTCGACGTTTTGTTTAGTACCTGATAAAAGGGTAGTTGGTGGATAACGCTACCTTTTGTATTGGGTACATTGTCTTCGCGTAGTGAACCTTGCATATTACTCCGGGCAATATTCGCTGGACACATAACAAAAGTACTGAATTTTGGATTTTCCACCATGACTCACGATTCTAAAAATGGTTGAAGCTAAAGTCAAAAACAGGTAGAATATCTACGACGGCAAAGTACCATACCGATGTAGCAGCCAGTTTTAGATAACCCTGAGCGACAAGCCGCACATCTAATAGTTAAAAGACGGCTCAAGACTTGGTGTACAAGAACCAACATACTTTGTAATGAGTTACTTGACTAATATAAACAGACGTTGGAATAAGAGCGTTGCAGCTGGCTTACAATGAGCAATCGAACCATAATCAGGTTACATTTTGTATCATTTGAAGCGGAATGTACATTAGCCATATCAAGTGGAACTGTGGAGTCCATAAAATTCAGACAAGGATGTCACAATCACACAAACGCTGTCTTTAAGTGCAATTCACTGCTAACATATTTTCATCGGTACATTATATTGGTGGGTTTCGTATAACTGGCCAATTGAATGGACAAATTGCATAGGTTGCGTCGCGGATTTCACAATACCAATTAAACTGACGCGTTGAGGAACTTGGAGAACACAAATTCATTTAACGAATACCGTTTCAAATATTGTCACTTTTTGGAGTGATCCTACCGCCAATTGGTCGTCTATACACCTGATCTGACCGGAACGTATTATTGCTGGTACTTAAATTTATCACAGGGCTTACACAGGAAGTTGAATAAAATAAATATCTATATATATTTCTTTGGTGTCATACACTTAAAGTTTTCACGATGACGCGCAAATCGTACCAGTACCTTCTCTTGTCATGCTTGTCTACACTTGTGATAATCTGGGTAGATTTAGCATCGTCCGACGTACCTGAAACCCACGGTATTGTAAGATGTCAAAATCAACACTTCATACCGCGGAATGACACACTTACATTTCAAACGTATGAGAACGAGAGCTGCAAATTTGTGGTGTCCTCCACTAGTGATCAAGGAATTACGGTGAATATTCTTTGGTTATCTTCGTGGTCCATTTTTGACTACTTCATCTTGCAGGAATCGGGCGCAGAATGTCTGAATCGTTCATTCGGCTGGATTGGATCCACGGCGGCAGAGCCGTGCGCTATAGTTCTCAATTGCAGTACAATTCATATCAACATTTCAGCTTCGTCCATTTTGGAAATACAAGAAAGTAGCGTGATTACTTCAACAAATGTCGGAAAATGGTTTGATCCAGCTAAGCTAGGGACACCAGAGAACATACAATTCCGCCAGTGTCAAAATGTCCATTTTGTCGATGAGGTTGTTCATATTCCATATTATGAAATTCCATACGTGAACCTGCAAGAGGTTAACCCTTCTCTCAAAATTACTTTGGAAGGTGACTCGTACTTCAAACCAGATGAGCTTCCTGGATTTGATCTTGGTCTTCCCGATGATATGCTTTTAGCCGAATTCCCGAAATGTCCTGCTGACTGTTTCTGCGCCCTACGCTTCCAGGTGTTTCTTACGGAGTGTCCAGGTGCACCTGATAGCAAGAAAACTCTATTAATAGCGTCACCTGCTTTAATCAACGCGAACTCAACCGCAATAGACCTCTCTGACAGACAACTTACTCGCGTAGAGCCCCACAGTTTCTTCAATCTATCGGATGTCATCATTTTATTGCTGAGCAATAATAAGATAAGTGCAATTGAACCTGGTATTTTCGAAGGTTTAGAAAACATCAATACGTTGGACTTGTCATTTAATCAAATCTCAAAGGTAGAAGCCGGCTCATTTTCAAGTATGTATACCCTGAAACGGCTGCTGCTAAATGTAAATATGTTAATATCCATTACGCACGGTTGGTTAAATGGTTTAGTCAATGTACAAGTACTGTATTTAGGTAGAAATCCTGTGGGAGAATTGGAAACAGATATGTTTTTTCACATGCAAAGGTTGAAGATCTTGTCTCTGCCTGGCTGTAACTTATCGCAATTGAGCAACCTTAATACTAATGAACTGCTTTTGTTAGACGTCGCATCAAATGTTTTCCCAAGCCTTCCCATGGATCTACCTAAACATTTGACCCATTTGTCATTTGACAACAATCAAGTCTCTTTCCTGAACCAAACAGTATTGGCCGATAAGTCTGCACTGATATCACTGGTTCTATCACGCAATAACATATCGTTCATTCCAATTAACTCATTCAGTCATCTTCATAGTTTGAAACACCTTTACCTGGATTCCAATAATGTTCAGGAAATACGAATTGACCACTTTAATAAATTGATAAATTTAGAGACATTAACTTTATCTAACAATAGCATTTATTTACTACCATCAGAAATATTCAGAGATCTTCACTCACTGAAAGAACTTTGGTTGAATGACAACCAAATTCAGGTGATTCAAATTGACCTTTTCGACGGCTTAACCAGGTTACAGAAATTAAATTTGATTGGCAATAACATTGAATCAGTACAGTCAGGTACATTTACAAATCTTCACCAATTGGAAGAGCTTTATCTGAACGGCAATAACCTTAAAGACATTCAAATCGACATTTTCTATAGTTTGGCAAACTTACAGATATTAGGTTTGAGTGAAAATGCTATTGAATCATTATCACCAGGTGCATTCAGAGATCTGCACAAACTCCGAAAGCTTTATCTCAATGGCAATAACCTTAAAGTCATTCAAATCGACATTTTCAATAGTTTGGCAAACTTACAGATATTAGGTTTGAGTGAAAATGCCATTGAATCATTATCATCAGGTGTATTCAGAGATCTGCACCAACTCCGACAGCTTTGGCTGGGTGGTAACAAACTGAAGGGAAGTGAAATGGATATGTTCAGTGGGTTAACAAAATTAGAGATATTGCATCTGGGTAACAATATCATTGAATCAGTACATTTGGGTGCATTCAGAGATCTTTATCAATTGGAAAAGCTTTATTTGTATGGCAACAAGCTTAAGGTGATCCACATCGACCTGTTTAATGGGTTAACAAAGGTAGAAACACTGAGTCTAAATAACAATAACATAGAATCATTACAGTCAGGTGTATTCAGAGATCTTCATCAATTAAAAATTCTTGCGCTCTATGACAATAAGCTTGCGGTAATTCAAAGCAACATTTTCGATGGTTTGACAAACTTAGAGGTATTACATCTGGGTAATAATACGATTGAATTATTACAATCAGGTATATTCAAAGATCTTTATCAAATACGACAGCTTTGGTTAAATGGCAACAAACTTAAAACGATTCAAATGGATCTTTTCAGTGGGTTAACACAGTTACAGATATTGAATCTGAATAACAATAGCATTGAATCATTACCATCGGGTGTATTCGGAGATCATCACCAATTGCATACACTTTATTTGTACGAAAACAAACTTAAGGTAATTCAAATTGACCTTTTTAATGGATTGACAAAGTTAAATAAATTAAATCTGGGTAACAATAGCATAGAATTATTACCATCAGGTGTATTCAAAGATCTTCATCAATTGCAAAAGCTTTATTTGTACGGCAACAAACTTAAGGTAATTCAATTGGACCTTTTCAATGGGTTAACAAATTTAGAGACATTACATCTAGGTTACAATATCATCGAATCATTACCATCAGGTGTATTCAAAGATCTTTATCAATTGCAATTACTTGCTATGTATCATAACAAACTTAAAATGATCAAAAAGGGGATTTTTGATGGGTTGGTAAAGTTAGAGGTATTAAGTCTTCATATCAACAGCTTTGCATCATTACAGACATGTGTATTCAAAGATCTTCATCAATTGCAAGAGCTTCATTTGTACGGCAACAAACTTAAGGTAATTCAATCGGACCTTTTTAATGGATTGACAAAGTTAAAGAAATTAAATCTGGGTAACAATAGCATTGAATTATTACCATCAGGTGCACTCAAAGATCTTCATCAATTGCAAGAGCTTCATTTGTACGGCAACAAACTTAAGGTAATCCAATTGGACTCTTTTAATGGGCTGACAAAGTTAGAGATATTAAATCTACATAACAATATCATTGAATCATTACCATCAGGTGTATTCAAAGATCTTTATCAACTGAAAAGACTTTATTTGCACGGCAATAAACTTAAGCTGATCCAAAAGGGACTTTTCGGTGGGTTGACAAAGTTAGAGACATTAAGTATTCAGAA
The DNA here is from genome assembly GCF_039555335.1 of Amphiura filiformis. Lineage (NCBI taxonomy): Eukaryota > Metazoa > Echinodermata > Ophiuroidea > Amphilepidida > Amphiuridae > Amphiura > Amphiura filiformis. Next base: position 7,984,962 of record NC_092634.1, on the reverse strand, counting down.
CAACAGCATTGAAACATTACAGGCATGTGTATTCAAAGATCTTTATCAATTGCAAAATCTTTATATGTTTGATAACAATATTAAAGATATCCCAATTGACCTGTTTGATCGATTGACACAGTTAGAGTCATTTTCTCTGGCCAGAAATGAAATTGTATCATTACCTTATTCATTTAAAAACCTCACAAACTTAAAAGAGCTTTACCTCTTTGACAATTGGTTGACTGATAATATTTTCCACCAACTTAATGGGATGTCATTACAGGTATTAATAATCTATTCAAACAAAATTAAAATACTTTATCCTTTTCAGTTTGCAAATATGACAGATTTGATAGTTCTGGACCTCAGTTCTAATGAATTGAACCAAATATACAGTAAAGCATTATATGGCTTAACCAAACTGAAATATCTCCACCTCTCAGAAAATAATCTAACTAAAATAACTAAAGACTCTTTCATAGGGTTGACTCTGCAAAAGGAAAGTTACCTCCTAGTAGACAACCCTGCCACATGTTGCTTTCTTGAAATTTCAAGTCAATCTCAATGTGTTCCAAGGAAGAAGAAATCTCCTTACTTAACATGTAAGCAGCTTCTCCCCTCCACCGCAGTTAAATGCTGTACATGGATTTTCGGCTTTTGTGCTTTGTTTGCAAACATCGTGGTGTTCATTTGGGGATGCGAAAAGATAAAATCAAAATCAGCAGATGAAAAACAAGTACAGCAAGTTGTTTTTATCACCAATTTAGCTCTAGCAGACCTACTTATGGGTCTGTATTTGTTGGCTATTGCATCTGCTGATCAATATTATAATGAGTATTTTCCTTCATTTGCTAAACATTGGAGAAATAGTGCGCTTTGCAAATCTGCAGGAGTTCTCTCGGTCTTGTCAAGAGTGCCTCCCTTCTTTTTTTGACCCTCATAGCTGTAGATAGACTTTGGGCATTTTGCAAAATCTTTATAACACGAAAGCTATTTGGCAAAATGACACAAGTATTGATGACAATATTCGCATGGGTTATTGCCCTTGCATTAAGTATTGCTACTGTTTTCTTTCAAGATGATAACCTGTACCAATTTTCTGACATGTGTATTGGGTTACCATTGGCTAGAAGTAAAATATATGAATCAAACTATACAAATGCTCAGAGGATGATTTAAGCACTTCCCAGCAAGTCTTGCGGTTAGCACAGCTGTGTGAGTGAACACGACACCACTGCCCGCCCACTGCATACACACGTGCATGGTTAAATTTGAATTTGGACAGATATATTTACAGTAAAAACACCTTCTAGAGGTTGGTCGATTTCACATTTTATGTTATATACAGGAGGTGTGAATTATCCTTCATGCATACATCACTTTAGATCTGAAATCGACCAAGAAATAATGACTGAGAAGTAAAATATATGAGTCAAACAATAAAAATATTACAATATCGTACACACTTGACAGAAAAGATGATCATATTCAGTTACAAACATTCACAGAAATTAGTTCAAAACTAGGAAACTTCTTTTCAATTGGGGTTTTTCTTGGCCTTAATTTTCTGTTATGTTTGATAGTTGCCATATGTTATATACTCTTGTTTATATATATTTGTAAATCCGGATTCGCATTGCCCAAAACGGACTTTAAAATGGCCATAAAGATGGGAGCTATTGCTTTGACTGACCTGATGTGCTGGCTTCACATTGTCATCTTGGGTATACTTGCACAGACTGGAGTAAAGGAACTCCCCCCTGAATGGTTTCCATGGATTACAGTATTTGCTTTACCGATCAATTCTGTACTTAATCCATTCCTGTATGCTACCATTGATCGTGTATCAAATCATTTTGTAGATCGGTTACGACCGAACTGTTACATTGAAATGGAAACAATGCTGTAGTGTATTTCCATATCTTAATTTTATCAAACCAGCTCGCTCTATTTCTGTTTATGTAAAATAGCTTCTAAATCTGAAATGCGATTAAATATCATCATAAAGGTGTACCTAAAAATGCGATTAAACATCAGCATGAAACTTAACATATCGAGGGTTCAGAGCCAGAAAGCCTTAACTCTCTATAACCAGCTCTCACAAAATGAGCATAAAGTTGGTAAAATCACATTCTGAGATATTTCAGATTTGAAATCCAAAGAATGGCTCCTTTCATTGGTCTTCAAAAATCAACATTTCCTCCAGAATTTCGTTTGTTTTCTATTGATCTTTAACATAATGTCAGTTTTTGTCTTTATTTAAATTGTTTTTGGACATACCTACCATGCCTACTGGGTTTAATATGTTGACACTGATATACTTTAAATTTTAGAAGGAACACAGAGGTACAAAATTCAGAGTTTGCAAAAGTTTGTTGTCATTTTGTGATTTATTTGACTGCGAGATCAAATATGCTTTCAATAGAGTACAGGAAGTGATAAAGAAAGCAACCCTACCCTATTTTGCAATGGTCATAATACAACAATTTTTGTTACATACTGCAGTTACTGTCCGTTTTCCTATACACAATACACAGTGCTCTTACCATTGACGCGTAACCTCTACAAATAGCGTATGTTAGAAGTATGGGTAATTGCCTAGTTAACGTCGCTGTGTGAAAAATAACCGGCCAATATTAAAACTACTCTTCTGAAATTCTAGAAAATATAGTTTTGTAACATGTCCTAAAGTTTTAGCTAATTTAGGTGTTTGGAAATATTCGCACTTTGGTGTTTTAGGAAGGCTATATAAACGACAGATAACACCAAAAAATATGAAGAAATTATTCCCAAACCGTGTTACGGCCCACAGCCATTATGTTTCTCATTTTCAAGAATGTGGTTAACAATATGCACAGTATTGTCTCATTTCGTGAACAAAGGCCACACAGTAATTGTTACCTTGCGTTTGCTTTATAATCGTTCAGCCAACTGTAACTATAATACCAGCTCATTGCTCATTGCACATGTAAAACAGACACATGTGTGTGTGGATTTAACCAGAGAAGATCTGATGTAACATAGTTGAGCTGTTTTCAATGAGTGTTATCTTGGTTTAATAGCTTTTAATGGGGTTAAGTCCTGCAAAGGTCGTGGTGAATTCTACTGTAGACATGACTGCATCATGACCCTCAGCAACCTACAGGACAGGGCGCTATGGATTTGGGATTTTATATTCCTACATTAGTTGAATATCGCGTAAAAGGGAGGTTGGTTCACCTGGTGCCTTCATCGGATAAAAGAAATCGCAGAAAATGGTGAACGATGTTGGTGCTTTTACAAGACAAAAAGCAGCTTTTAGCATTGTTGATATGGTGTCTTCAGCAAAGAAAACTTCCTAACTTTTGAGATAGTTTGTATGCTTGAAGGTAAACAACTAACCATAGGGCACTCTGTTTTTCCGCTGTGTTCAGAAATTTTAATCACCAAAACAAATATGTAAACAGCCGTCGCTGAATTTGATTGACAAGTGACGTCAGACGCGAACTAGTGTTTTTTTCTCGGACTCTTGTTATAGTTGAGATGAAATCCGCCCAGAAACTAAATCTTATCTCTTTCTTCCATGGTCAAACAGTCACAAATCGGTCACATGAAAGCAGGACGAACATTAGCACAATACCCAGCAAACACAAAACGTTTTAAAAACGTTTTATACATGTTATATTTTTGGTTTTTGGTTTTGGTAAAAACCTTTTAATAACATTAAATGTCGGGTTATATAATGGTCATGCAAACGTTTTAAAATGTTCTGTATGAAAACACACTACACAAATATGCAAAAATATTTGTAAAATGTTTTAAAAATGTCATTGTAAAATATATTCTACGAACATTTTTTACCAAATATTTTGTTAACACTTATTTTGCAGTAAGTTATCATAAAATGTTTTTAAATGTTATGAAAACGTTTTAAACCCTTTATATACCCTTTATATAATCCGACATTTAAACGTTTTCTGGCAACCTTTTCTAACCTTTTGTGAATAATGTCGCAAACGTTTTGTGTTTGCTGGGTATATATACTACAGGAAAAATTGAAATTACACAAATTGTTTAAAAGATGGTGTTAAATAAAATGTATATTATAAAACAATATAAAATGTGTGAAAAGTTTGCCTTATTTTAAGAAGGAGCAAATACTAATAATACCAATCCAACCTGATGTGTGCTCCCTGTAACGTAAACTTGGTTAATTTCTCCAATTGATTCCATCTGTTTTGATTTTACGTGTTTCCCATACTGATAAAGAAGACCACGTACTGTTGAAATTGGTATTGTTGAAGTAGTTTATAATAATCTACTTCTAATGTACTTGTGAATTAAGTAATTTGCTTCTCCTGATGTTGGTGTTGATGAAGTAAAAAAGTATACAACTGTTACTTGAAGTAGCTATCTACTGCTGATGTTAGTATTGATAAAGTACTTAGCTGCGGCTTACATTGCTGTTGGTAAAGTATCATAAGTATAGCTATCTACTACTGATGGTAATATTGATGAAGCAAACTATCAACTATTTATGTTGATGGTTTTATCGTATTTGTATTCCTAACTACAGATAGACATACATCCGAGGCTCCAATTTTGATATTGATCAAGTTAATTACTTACTCTTGATCCAGGCCATACAGACGGGCACACGAACAAGAATCCCGCCCTCCCTACACACAAAACACATAATGTCCGTTAATGCAGTCCGAATATAGCCTGAATCCTTCTGGCCTCTAATGGCGGCGCCTTTTTTTACCCACAATCCCTCACGTCATACAGACGGGCACACGAACAAGAATCCCGCCCTCCCTACAAACAAAACACATAAGGGCGTATTACACTAAATCACTGCGCGAAAGGTGCAATGGTGAATAGTTCCGGTTAAACGTATATGCCTACATGAGACAATGTGGTGTCCTTATAGGGACCATGTTCTTCGTGAGGTTGGCATGTTCTGATTTAAATGAAAGATGCTAACCTATTAATGACTAAAATAGATATGAAATTATACAAATCGATTTCACAAGAAAAGTAGGCCCTGTCCGAATTACTGCTAACGGAACAAGTTTTAATGCTAGTTTTGGCGTTGAAATAGCGGCGTCGCTTTTCAACATTTTTAATAAAAACTGATTCTATAAAGTTCCCCAAAATTGAAGCTTAAATAAAAGTTCAGTCCTTAATTAATACAGGGATGACGTTAAAAAGTGAAAAATATTGTCACGCCTGGTAGAAAACGCCGTTTAAAAAGGTGATTTTTACGTGCTTTTCAATGGAGAAGTTATTTGGTGGTTTACGCCCTTGAAAGCATGTTAAAAATGGTGGAATGAGCTATAAAATTCGGAATTTAAAGTTATTAAAGAAAGTTTTCCCCTCAAACTGATTTATTTTGAAATGAGAATATTCTATTTTATAATCCCGAAGCTTTCAAACAAGATTTTAGAGTATAAATTTCTGGAAAACTCGTTGGAAACAGGGTTTGGTACCAAAGCTGGCAATGGCGGCCATGTTTGCTCAGATATACCATTTTGAGTTTAAAATCGAATAACCATTCAACTTTTAAAATTTTTGTTTAAGAAAATGGTACAATAATTGACAAACGTATAACATGAAATGCGTTTATAAGATACTCTCGGAAACATTTATCCCATCAAAGGTATCAAAGTACCTCCAACTACCTTATCAATAGCGTTTTAAGGTGACGTGTCTATTTTCCTCTCAATTTTAACGAAATTTGGTCGGTATATGGCGTTATTATTTACAATGCGGCCGTTTTCAATTCTCTAGAGGGAAATTGATTAACCAAGTTTGTGACGAGTTTCTTTGATTGAAGATATTGTAATATTATCAGACATTGGGGGAAAATATGCGCGCAAGGGGGAGGGGGTGTGTTGTGTCTTTATACCCTACCCCTAACGTTTTCGACCTAGGCATATACTCGTGCAATGAGATGGTGCTTGTCATGGGGGGGGGGGGGGGGGGTCGGAAACCTTTGTGCATTTTGCTTATGTAATGTGCAACTTAAGTTATTTGACTCACTGTTGTTAAAGTTTTAACTATTATGACGTCATAATTGTATTTAAAGATCGATCAAACCTGCTATAAACTCTGTTTATCCATAATTGGTCAAAAGTACCCAAAATGGCGGTTTTTTTAAAATTATCAAAAATTGTTTAGAGAACCCTTATAGCAGATTGGTGTAATGTATGAATTAAAGAAATGACACTTTTTCTTAGAATGGTTTATTGTTTCCAAAAATAGAGAAAAGTTAAAAAAAAATCAAACCTCTTGTGCGGTTCAAGGGCGTATTACACTAAATCACTGCGCGAAAGGTGCAATGGTGATGAGTTCCGGTTAAACGTATATGCCTACATGAGACAATGTGGTGTCCTTAGGGACCATGTTCTTCGTGAGGTTGGCATGTTCTGATTTAAATGAAAGATGCTAACCTATTAATGACTAAAATAGATATGAAATTATACAAATCGATTTCACAAGAAAAGTAGGCCCTGTCCGAATTACTGCTAACGGAACAAGTTTTAATGCTAGTTTTGGCGTTGAAATAGCGGCGTCGCTTTTCAACATTTTTTAATAAAAACTGATTCTATAAAGTTCCCCAAAATTGAAGCTTAAATAAAAGTTCAGTCCTTAATTAATACAGGGATGACGTTAAAAGTGAAAAATATTGTCACGCCTGGTAGAAAACGCCGTTTAAAAAAGGTGATTTTTACGTGCTTTTCAATGGAGAAGTTATTTGGTGGTTTACGCCCATAATGTCCGTTAATGCAGTCCGAATATAGCCTGAATCCTTCTGGCCTCTAATGGCGGCGCCTTTTTTTACCCACAATCCCTCACGTTGCCTTAGTGGAGCGGCCGTGCGTGAGTATTAGAGGACTGGAGGATCGAGTCTAGTCTGAATATATAAGTTCAAGTTCCCGCCTAAACGAAACATATTCCAGGCTAAAATTTCACTGGGGTTATGAGACGAATACGAGCATTCACCTGATATCGATGGGATACAGTGTGGGGAATGAGATTGACAATCGGGTTACACACCTTTAATATCGTGAAGCAACAATGTCATTTTACCGATTTTAGGGGTTCAAAAATGAATTCAATTACCACGACAAACCAAACGGAAATGAGACGGACAGTAGCCTTCATAAAAACACAACACACCAACACTCACACATATCTCTCTCAATCTCTGCCTCCCTCTTTTCATCTCCTCCTGCCCCTCCCTCTTTCTCTCTTTCTTTCTCGCTCATTCGATTTAATTTTACACAATTATAAAATATTTTAAGGTTGGGCTCATCTGAAGCTGAGACAAATTTAACTAAATTCGTCTCAGATCTGAAGTAAATTACAAATGATGGAAAAGTAACAACCAGACATCAAACACATCAAGCAATAACATCAAACAAAGAAACACAATATGTTATTTTCTTGGATCGGTTGTTTGTTTATTTCAAATCAGTGGTTTACAATCACAAGATTTGGCAAGTTATAATACTATAGGTACAAAAATAACATTTTATAATTTACAAGTGTCATGGCTACATTCCGTCGCTTAATTGAGTTGAATTCTTTTGAATGCAGCTTTGTAATATACACAATAATACTCGCCAATTATGTCGTTTCGTTGAGACATTCTTTTCATTTTCTATCCATATCGTACTGTATATTATACTCATTTCATTTTTAATTAGTGGTTTGGATACTATAGAGGCAAATGTGTATCACAGTAGTCTACAGACTGTATCAAAATGATTGGTACCCATCAGTTTTTCGTGTGTATTGAAAAGCCTGCTTCTTCAATATGCAGCATTGGATCCTCTTGAATTTCACCGGATTTATAGTTTTATCATATGACCTTGAATAACATTAATCTATCAATAAGGTAGCTCCTATGTTGCATTTTGATGTGGTAGTCTTGTCCATAATCACTGGAAACTGATGGTTACCAACCATTTAGATACAGCCTGTATATAAATTGACATGGTATACACATTTTGATACAGCCTGTATATAAATTGACATGGTATACACATTTGATTGGATTTATATTATGTCACAATGTCATTTTGAACAATGCAGATTTCTCAGCTCACACACACTTTAAATTTCTGCTATCCAAAGTATTTTCTACCAAATGAAACTATCAAGGTAATGCTCATCACTTGTGCAGCTCAAAATTAAATTTCATGTGATACGGGTGTGATAATGGAGTCACCCATATTTAATCAATTAGCCTAAAAGTAGATGAGAAGCGGCATTCTTGGCTAGCAGCAACAATGCGCAAAGCACGTGATTAATTAATATCAGGTCATTCTATGAATAAGACTTCATTTCGAACAATGATATTAGAACAAAATAGTACATTAAAGTCATATTTAAAACCAGTGTAACCGAGGATGTAGGCATTGACGCTGCTCCAATTTCTTTTGAAGCAATATGATAAAGAAGTACCATTACGTACAACATTATGCATTAACATTGGGAAGACATGTGAAATAAATTGGAAAAATAAAGTGCCAATACATCATGTACATTATCGACATTAACATCCATTATCATCGTGATCAGTACCAAGGGCCTCAAAATACATGTACTATATGGATTGATTTTTAAATCACTTAGATTAAATCGTGCTTATACTTCACCCAGGGGCACGTGAGAATTGAGATTGGTCACGCATGACTTAGTTTTTGTATTCTTCAAACGATAATGTTAACAAATTGGATTTTTTTTGCTTAAAAATTGGGTCTATTTTAGGCGTACTTACAAAGCCTCATAACTTCCACCTAGTAATTTCATGACTTGGTACTAATCAAAGTGTAGAATTCTCAGTACAAAGGCAAAAGAGTCAGTACGCCATTATTCTCACCAGCACCTGCTTCTGGAATTAATTGCGTAAGAGCAATACAATGGCATAATTAATTGATTAAACCAAGTTCTGTCATTCGAAGGAAACGGAGTGCTAGGTTTATCAGCTGCAATAGAAATGATCAACATGTACCAACTACGAATGCTTAAAAAATTTACTGTGCTTTTAATACGTTGATTTACATCAACATTTACATCAACATTTTTACTAACTTTTGCGAAACCGATAATTACTATAGTTTACTACATTATTAAGGGTCGGATTTACCACAGTGCCAGATGAGCCTGGGCCCAGGGCCCAAGATCTAGGGTGTCAAATTTGCGAGAATTAAAACAAAACAAAAAAGAAAAGGAAAGCGGAAAAATATAGTGACGTACTTTGGAATTCGAAATAGGTTACAAGGGTGGGTTGGGGTAAGACATAAAGCGGATTAAAGCCGCATAGTCAGGGACCCAAAGTTTTAGCCTGATCCAGGGTCGTGAAAAAGTAAACCCAGCCTTCTTTGTATCTATATGTCCGTCTTGCTAAGTGCTCAAATAATATAAACGAGAGTCGAGACCCAAGACTCTAGCAGCCATTTACATGTAAAGTAGGTTGCTTTTTAAAGAGTACACTGAAATGTTTCCTGTTTGTGTCTGAACAACCTTTACTTTCAATGACGGAAACATGTACGGCATAGGTAAAAATCACTTCCCTTGCGGATGACTACATTTCGTGTGCATCAAAGAAAGTACTGAATAAGTCACTCCGGAAACGATGTTGGCACCAGTGACAATAAATTTTGATGTATGCAAGAAACAGACGATGGAACCATCTGTGTAATTTTGGCAAAAATTTGTAACTTAGATAACCAATAAATAAATACCGGAGTTTGTCATCTTTTTTTCTAAACCCAATGACTGTTCCAATCTGGAACTAAGGTCATCTAAGTGGCGATTTACACAGATGAAATGTAATCTGTTAAAATAAGTATACACGCAGTTTTTTTTATCATTCAAGCTAAATCAGTTAACATCGGAATAAATACACATTTCATAGAACTTAAAATACTACAAATCATCTCGACAAAAAGTGCACAATTTTGATATTCTGTGCTTTTGTGTTTCAACTTACATTATTGTTCACAAATGTGTTACCTTAGCAAAAGCTTCGATAGTACCAAACACAAACATGCCATGTATATTTATGCTTCTTACCTTACATTTATGTACCCTAACAATCACCATCAACAGCATTTTGTTCTATATGTAATGACTTATCAAACCACCGACCTATATTATACAGGCCGGACCACAAAGCCATCAACCGGGTACCTGTGATCCACCAAGGTCCATGTTTTGCTCTTTTTTTCCAATAAAAAGGTCCAAAACTGGAAGAAAAATTGGCGAAAGGGCCACTTTTTGGTAACAATGCGTTAAAAAGTACCCCAAAAGAGATATTTTATGGGGTGGAGTTTAGGTCCATTTGTTACAAAAAAAAATCTGCGCAAGCACACTTTTCATTCGAAAAGGTCCACTTTTAGGAAGTTCCGCACCTGCCATCAACATTTCAAGGTTGAGCTAATAATTCTTGAATTCCATTGTCTTAATAATAAGCTTCTTATTATGTCAATGATTTTCAACTTTTGTTCATTTGTTTTTATTCTTTTTGTAGCTTCTTCGGCTTCTGTGTGTATTATTATCTTAGACACATGGTTAGTTTGCCTCGTTGCACATGGTTACTTTGCCTCGTTGCTAGTGTTGTTTTACCAGATCCAGGTGCTCCATACATGAAAACCTTACATACATAATAGGCTATTTAAGTTGAAATCCACACCCCCCCTATAGAAGACATGTCCTTAATCTTCCACTCAGGGAGTGTGAATTTCAAATGGGATTACCTGAATGGGTGACTCCACTTAAATTCACACTCCCTGTGTGGCAAATTATATGTCATGTCTTCCATAGGGTGTATGAAATTCAACTGGAATAGCACAACATAGAAACACAGACACTAGCATTCTGCATACACACACATACTTTCACATCTGTATATCTTTCTCTCTCGCACACTCTCTTCACTTCTCTCTTTTTCACTCTGACATGTTTACAGAGTTTTGGTCTCTATTATTTTTTATTAATCTCAGTCTCTCACGCTTCCAATCTCGCCCTCTCTCTTTCCCGTACACACCCTTTGCCATTCCCATTCATTGTCTCTTTTGATTGAGCCATTTTGCTTTTCATTAACATGATGAAGCTAAGTCCATTATCTACAGATACATGTAGCACCTTATGCACCCAGCAAACACAAAACGTTTTCGACATCATTCGCTAAAGGTTAGAAAATGTTAAAATGTCGGGTTATACAAAGGGTATAAAAAGGGTAGAAAACGTTTTCATAACATTCAAAAACATTTTTGACAACTTACTGCAAATATTCAAAATAATGTTATTTAAGTGTTGACAAAAACATTGGCAAAAAATATTTGCAAAAATAGCATTTTGAAATGATTGTTATAGCGTGTTTTCATATAAACGTTTGAAAAGTTTTTATGACCTTTATATAACCCGACTTTTAATAACATTTTTACCAAAACCAAAACCCAAAATATAACCTGTTTAAAACGTTTTAAAAACGTTTGGTGTTTGCTGGGCAATCATCAATCCAATTAAATATACGTTAGTCTTTTGAACGTGAATTTACCTAATTTTTTCAAGATTAAAGTCATTAAATTTATTTTATATTATTAATTTCCATTAAATTGATCACTGTATATGCACTCTGTTATCACTTATTTACGAACATTTGATTAATGTAGTACTGTTACACTTCATGCAACTCACTTTGACATTTAATATATCATGTTGAAATTGATGACCACCATGATTATAAAATAATACGCACGTAATATAATAAATCCACGATCTTATAAAATTAGGTGCACTTAACAACTGTATAGTATAATTATTGTTATTCGCATTGTTTTTACATTACATTTTCGTGCTAAAATACGACAACACCATTTGTACGTTGCTGTATTATAATGAACGACGCTACCAATGAGCAGCCGGGATCTTTGGTGGGGTGTGCAGAGTTTCAAAAAAATGTGAATGACCTAATTTTCCAAAATAAATTCGCTTATGCAAAAACATAAATTAAAGGGGAAATTATAACGTACAATTTGATCAGATCGTAATCGGCGGGCCTTATAACATTGCGGATTAATACCAATAAATTTTATTTGGAGAATTGTCTTGCGACATCTCGCCAGAAGTATTACAAATTATTAATTGAAGTCCTGTGCCGTACTTTGTCTACTTTCTTTAACAGGTAGAATATAGAACATGTAGAATATATCACTTTTTTTTAAAACGTGGTTCTACTTTTCGGCGTAGTGGTAAAAGCCTAATAATTCCCGCCGATTACGAGCTGATCAAAGTAGGCCCCATAGTTACAACCCTAGTACTATACATCTTGGGATCAATTGTTTACATCTAGACACGCCTGTGCTCACTTATATCATCCGGGGTAATACAAATGTGCAATG